>NC_088864.1:44384256-44596115 GCF_032884065.1 Artemia franciscana | reverse complement strand
CGTGGTTGCTTTTTCTTAATGGTGAGTAAAATTGAATATCATAGGCAGCACAGTTACGTTACCTAAGTAAAGAGCCACTAGCGTTGTGAATAAATGCATTATTGGGTCTTTCCCTGGCCACTCCTTTTAGAACGGGTGGCCGTAGAATATTAAGAGCGGTATTTGACTGGAAGTTGAAAATCTTAGTTCCCTTTTTAAGAGGCGAAAGCGATTGAATGATAATCAGCCCCCTTCTCGTTTCTTTTTCTTGTGTCTCGGCTATCCTTTAAGCCCTCAAAAACACCAGATGAAAATTTGTAATGGTCATTTAGTCTAGTATAGTTGAAAAGTTCAATAAAAGAAAGTCTCTGCGAATGACATGACCCATAGAACCCTTGGAACAAGGGCTATAAACAATGCAAATATTAATGATTTAAATATTGGTACTTCAATGGAAGAGGGGGGATTTATATTGGGTGTGTATCGATTGACTAGAAACTTTCAGATGTCATTTTGTGGGTCGAAGGGATCAAACGTTTTGCTGTGGAAGGCCTGGGAATAGGTTTACAATTTTTTTTTGTCTCTAATATTTTGAAAGTTATACCCGTAAGTCTTGACCCAAGGGAAACCTAATGTCCAAAAAAGAATTTCAAGCCCTCATGAAAAAAATGGGGCAATGGGCTTGTAACTTACATCCTTTAGTCCTTTGGGTACGGGAACTCCAATGCAAAAGTAGAAATCAAAAAAGGTATCTGTTACCTAAAACGGCCCGGAAAAAGGCTAAAACTTTTTCCCGGCCACTTCTAACGGAAAGATTATCGTAGAATTTTGATAAGGGGCTCATTTGATGAAAGTTCTAATTCTTTTTTAAGGATTGAAATTCATTTGAGGTTAATCAGTTTCTTTTTCTCTTCTCTTCTACTCTTCCCACCTCCTAACTCCAGTTATATTAGATCCCACGTTTGAGATAGTTATTTTGTTCAGAAACGCTGAAAGATCTAGTAATTCGGCCCTTGAGTCGACATAAATCCCACAGCCTTGGGGAAAATGCCCTAAATGATCTGAATTTTGCACAGATAGGTTTTAGTAGAAAAGCTCGTAGGGATTTTCAACTAGGCCAAGACTCCCAGAGTTTCACATGAGTATAATCTAGAAACGACACAAGACACTGTACCCCTGAGTTTTTAGAGAGAGACACTTTCATTATATGTATCATCAATATACAAAAGAACCACATCAGCCACTTTAGAAAGTCAAAGACTTGTTAGTAGTGGCTGATAAACATTCAATGAACAACAATACCGACAACAATAACAAAACAAAAAAATGAAATGAGACTAAAAAGTGGGAAAAAGAAAACAAAAGGAAAATAAAGAAGAAGATAGAGAAAAAATCCCCCAACTTAAAAAGCAAAACAAAAAGCCATCCCATTTAAATTATTTACTTAATCTCTTCCCAGAAGGTGATTCTTCAGTCTACTCATAACTGGTTAACATTTTCAGGTAACCTTATGCTTGTTGGTAAAAAATTCCATACTACTGGTCCAGCAAACCTGGGACTAAAACTTGCCCTCTGAGAGCTGTGGCACTCATATACCAAATCATCCATATTGCTAGTCTCATAACTGTGGTATGAAGAATTCCTTGTAAACATTTGACGAAAAACTTCAGGGGGCAAACCACAAATACTCTGAAATACAAAAATAGCAAGTTGATAATCATGAAGTTGGCTAACATTAAGAATCATGAGTTTTCTATAACAATTAACTGTATCATTTTCACCATGGACATAATTTCCTAATAGTCTAATAACTTTGTCTTGTAAAACCTGAACACGTTTGAAATTTGTATAAAATCCACCAGTCCATATCGCATAACCATAAGAAATATAAGGCATGACAATGCCTTATTTTTAAATTATGAGTTTTAGGAATGGCTTAGTTTGAAAAATTTATGGAGTTTTGGAGGGGCCTCGTCAAGCCAATCTCAAATTCTGTTTTGGGAGCGGGAGAGGTCGACAAAAAAAACATTTTGTTCGTCCAGGTCTTCGAAATAGCATATTCGTTATCTTGGGAACGGTTTATGGGTTAAAGTTGAAACATTCAGGCACTGTTGGGACTGAGATACAGAATCGATGCCAAACTGAGATATTGTCGATGCCATAGTTGGTTAGTTTTTTGTTAGTGTGATGTTTTGCGATTCATCTTACTACTTCAGCATGAAAAGACTCTAGTCCCGCAGAGGCTTAAAGGAAAAAACTTCTAGGCGTATTTGAGACAAAACATGATTAATCTTTCTCTGCTCCCTCAAGTAAAAATGTGAAGGCTAAATACCCGACCCCCCTACAAAAACACCAATTTTGAGTCAAGATCCAGTCCCCAGAGATAGAACTTGACACTAGCTCTCTTGTCTCCCCGAGATTATTTAAGATCTGATAACCCATTCTGCTAGATGCCCTGATAACAAAATTTTGGAGACCCTTCAATGAGGTTAGATTGTTTTTTGGTACTCAACAGGCACAACTGGTAAACCAGCTCTTACTTTGTGTTCGTTTTGATCCAATGAGCCCTTCTCGTAAATATGTAGACAATAATCTGAGAAACCACATTTATCCATGTCCTCTATCCCACCTTCGGGATGTCTCAATTGCATTGTAGCCGGATTTTTATTAGTCCATATCTGGGCTGAAGCTTTATTATTCATAAAAATCCATAGTACTAAGATAGATATAATTATATCAAGCAGTTCGTGGTAACGAACTGTAGTAAGGAGCGACATGGCGCAATAGTAACCGAGACTCCAAAAAGCGAAATGTTGATACCAACAGTTACATCAAAAGAATTGTATTTTTATGCTGATTTTAAATATATAAGTTTCATCAGGTTTAATTTTACCCGCCAAAAGTTACGAGCTAAAAAAAATTATGAAGGGCTGTCCCCTCCTCAACGTCCCGCTCTTTACGCTAAAGTTTTTTCCTGTTTTTAAAAAGTAGAACTGTGACAAAAAGTCAAACTTTAGCGTAAAGAGTGGGACGTTGAGGAGGGGACATCCACTTTCATATAAGGATTACTTTCTGTTCGTTTTAAGTTTTAATGTCGCTACTTACTTTTAGTTGAAAAAATTTGTTTGTTTTATTTATTTTTCAACCCAAGCCTGACATTACATGGTCCCTGAGAAGCTTGCGTCCAAAGCTAGAAACATTTCGTTTTTATTTCTATACGATGTTTTAGGCCCAAAAAAAAATAAATAAAAAACATGATTTGTTTTCCCTCTGGAAAGTTACTGGATATTGTATTGAAATTCAGAAGTTTTATTCTCCATTTCATCGCCCCCTTACCGGAAAAGGGAGACTAGTGTTTCAGAGGATTTCTTCTATTGTATGTGTATAAAGGGGGGTATGGGGGGATACAAATACGAAGATTCAGACCAGTAATGGCTTGGGGGGGGGGGTCCTTCCGATGAATTTGAAGGAGGGATCCCCTGCCCTCCTTGAGTACAGGTATGTTTACATCCTAGGATCTACGTAACACAAAACAATGCGACTGTATGTGGCTTGTTTCTCTTTATATGTTGTGGTACACTTTGAAATGCTCATCCAGATTTTTTTAAGGAAGGGAGGAGCAGTGAGGGCACAGGCTATAGCATGTGCTTAGCTTTTCTAATATTTATATTCTCAATTAACGGCCAGTTTAAGTAACAGTCCCTATCTTTAGGAAGAAAAAAACTGTCAAAATTCCTGATTACATGCATTTCATTCCTTCTTTTAGGGTCTTATTGATATACTCCTGCTTGATGCAGCTGCTGCAGCCACGGCTTACAGCTTTTTCAAAGTAAATTCTACAGCAGGCTGGATTCTGGCTCCCTACCTTGCCTGGCTATCAGTTGCAACTGCACTGAATTATTATGTCTGGAAGAATAATAGTGACACGGATGCTGCTGCTGTTGTTAAGAAAGGAGAATAGAATATTCTTCATTCCTACTAGTCATTGAATTCCTGCTATTTATTTTATTGCTTATACTTTTGAATAAAAATCCAGATGGGCTTCGTTTTATTTGCGTTAAAACAAGTATTGTACTGGAAAATGTTCAACTCAAAATAAAAGTGTCGCTTAAAAAAGTTATGATCAAGCAGATTTCGCCCCGAAAATGGCCAAACGCACCGTAGTCAATACAGTACAATTTTCACGTTCGAGATTATTAATTTATAATCCGAAGAGTCTCTGGAAACACCTCTAGTCATATATTTCAGAAAGAACCCTTTTTAAATAAACTGTTGGATATTTTTTTTTGACGTATTACAAGGCCGTACTAAAGAGTATTTTTTCTCTGGCGAGTAAACCATAATTATTGGGAAAATACGACAGTAATTAATGGCGAATTTCGTGGTAACGAACTGTAAAAAGTTCGTGGTAACGAACTGTAGTAAGGAGCGACCCGGCTCAATAGTAACCAAAACTCTAAAAATTTCAATTTTGATATCAATAGCTACATCAAAAGAATCGCATTTTAATGCTGATTTTAAATATACAAGTTTAATCAAGTTTAGTCTTACCCATCAAAAGTTACGAGCCTGAGAAAATTTTCTTTATTTAAGAAAATAGGGGGAAACACCCCCTAAAAGTGGTAGAATATTAACGAAAATGACACTATCAGATTCAGCGTATCAGAAAACCCTACTGTAGAAGTTTCAAGCTCCTATCTACAAAAATGTGGAATTTTGTATTTTTTGCCAGAAGACAAATCACGGGTGCGTGTTTATTTGTTAGTTTTGTTTTTCTTTTTTCTTTTTCCCAGGGGTCATCGTATCGACCAAGTGGTCCTAGAATGTCGCAATAGGGCTCATCCTAACGGAAATGAAAAGTTCTAGTGCCCTTTTTAAGTGACCAAAAAAATTGGAGGGCATCTTGGCCCCCTCCCACGCTCATTTTTTTCCCAAAGTCAACAAATCAAAATTTTGAGATAGCCATTTTGTTCAGCATAGTCGAAAACCATAATAACTATGTCTTTGGAGATGACTTACTCCCCCACAATCCCTGGGGGAGGGGCTGCAAGTTACAAACTTTGACCAGTGTTTACATATAATAATGGTTATTGGGAAGTGTACAGACGTTTTCAGGGGGATTTTATTTTGTTTGGGGGAGGGGGCTATGTCGAGGATCTTTCCTTGGAGGAATCTGTCATGGAGGAAGAAAAATTCAATGAAAAGGGCACAGGATTTTCTAGCATTACTATAAGAAAACAATGAAAAATAAATATGAAAACGTTTTTTCGAATGAAAGGAAGGGGTAGCATTGAAACTTAAAACGAACAGAGATTATTACGCAAATGAGGGGTTCTAAAAATACTTTAGCATAAAGAGCGAGGTATTTAGGAGGAGATAAATACCTCGCTCTTTATGTTAAAGTATTTTTAGTAATTTAAACTATTTATTCTACGGTCTTTCTAATTCAGGGGTCATTCTTAAAGAATTGGGACAAAACTTACGATTTAGTGTAAAGAGCGAGGCATTAACGAGGGTACAAACCCCCTCGTATACATAATAAAAAGATAAGATTATGAAAGTTTGTTATGTAAGTTAATTTTTAAGTTACGTATATTTTTTACTAATAAAAACATTCGTTAAAAGTTAAAAGTTCTAGTTGCATTCTTAAGTAACCGAAAAATTGGAGGGCAACTAGACCTCCTTCTCCACCCTTTATTTCTCAAAATCGTCTAATCGAAACTAAGAGAAAGCCATTTAGCCAAACAAAGAATTAATATACAAATTTCATTTTAATAATTTATGTGCGGAGAGCCAAAACCAAACATGTATTAATTCAAAAACGTTCAGAAATTAAATAAAAAAAAAACAAATTGTTTTAGCTGAAAGTAAGGAGCGATATTAAAACTTAAAACGAACAGAAATTACTCCGTATATGAAATGGGTTGTCCCCTCCGCAGTCCCTCGCTCTTTACGCTAAAGTTTGACTCTTTGCCACAATTATATTTTTTAAAACAATTTAAAGCTTTAGCGTAAAGAGCGAAGGATTGCGGAGGGGACAATCCATTTCATATACGGAGTAATTTCTGTTCGTTTTAAGTTTTAATGTCGCTCCTTACTTTCAGCTAAAAAAATTAGTTTTTTTTATTTAATCAATAAAAGAAGCAAAACAAACACTACACAAAACAGAAAGAACAAGAAACTAAAGCAAACGAGTAAGGCCACTGTTGGCGGGCAGATACTTATAAGTAGACTGGGGTATTTTGCCAGCAAGCTCCATGAGTTTCGACCCGATATCCGGGAAACTTTAAACAGATATGAGGATCCTCTTTCTGTACCATGGAGGCAGATACAATAGAAAACGGGAAAACCGGAAATAATGATTTGAACTTGATTGAACTAATAATGAAATTGAACTGATATCTTTTTTTATGAAAATAGGGTAAATACCAGAAAGAAACAAAACCGAATGATCTGTAAAAACTGAATATAATTTAGCAAGTGACTTTCTATTGTATCTTCCTCGGGTAGCAACAATTTTAGAGTAACTTAATTGGATTTTCTTTTTGCAATCAGCAACGGCAAGAGTCCGTAAGGATTTTAGTGTTATACTAACATCAATTCCTAGCCACCGAAATGAAGAAACCTACGGGATAGAAAAAGATCCACAGATTAGAGGAGTAGTGGTATTACTATTAAATGAAAGATATTCACACTTTGAAAAATTAAGAGAAAGTCCAATCTCATGAAGTTTAGATATTACTGTTGAAACAGACAAAGAAAGCCCTTTTTTAGTCCTACTGATCAAAAGAATATCATTCGCGTAGGCAAGATAAGAAATATTTGCAGAATTAAGGATGCAAGTTGGTGGGATAGAAGAAAGGACAGATTATATACAAAGTTTGAAAATAGAGGGGAGATGACAACACCTTGCCGGACCCAACGTCGTACTGGAATTTTACTGTCTGAAACCATCATTTCCGTTTTAATCCGCAAAAAGGTATTTGAATACCAATATCTAAGAAGAAAAATTACCGATATGTTGATACCGTGATTAAAAAGGGGAAAGATAGCTTAGGGATGCGTAACGGTGTCAAAGGCTTTGGAGAGATCCTAAGCACATAAATGTAACTGAAATCCCTTTTTAGTAGCCTCAGTAAGAACATTAGCCAAAATTTGTTGGGCCTGCTGGCAACCTACCCCAGCTGAAAACCCAGTCTGATTTTCACCAAAATATGCCGAAGAATTAACTGATGGGAGGAGAAGATACTCAAAAATTTTGCTTATATTGCAAGAAATTGTTATTTTCCTGTAAGATGCACACTCAATTGGAATTTTTCCTTTTTTTCAGGATCGAAGTAACAGTTCCGCTATTTCGTTTCCAATTAGATTTGATTCGTTGCCAATCTTACTAAGAAAAGAAACGCTCTTGAAACTCTGTTATTCTTTGAATTTGTGCCTTTCTAATGTAAGACTGCAACAGAAACTTGATGTGCTTGTAGCCCGTTATATTAAGATATCTCGGTAACAGCCAAGAGTATTTAGTTAAAAACGCTCAGAGAGTAAAAATTAGGATTTTTAATTACATCTTAAGGCAATATATGCATTGAGGTTGTCCAAAGGGTGCTTCTGTGATATCTCATGGATGGCTGAGAGCACTAAGTTTAAACTTTCAGGGTATGCTGAGGAGGATGCTGATAAATTAAAAAAAAAAATGTTAATTCAAATTGCTGAAAGGGCGTAATTGTAATATATCGAAAACGACTAAGTGAAGTACGTTGAAAATTTAGGGCATATTGAAAGCAGAAATAAACTCAATTCAAATTAGTCCCCGACGCCGCGCCGAATCGAAATTCGGCGGCGGCGTAGAGAATTGATGTCGGCAGCGGCGTGCCGCCAAAAAACTATCGGCGGCGCGCCACCTATATTTTGGCGTTTTCGCAATTTTTAAGGCATTTTTCAGTAACTTTTTTAATTTTCTTTGGAATTCTTAATACTTTCTTTAGAGGAATTCTTAGCGTTTTTCACAATATTTATAAGCCCTGAATTCTCATTCTTTCATCGTTACCTAGTTATATAATATCTTGTCCGAGTGTTTAGGCAGTGTTTATACATAGGCTACTTAGATCTACAATATTCGCCTTGCAACATGACTTTGCAAAAACTAGTTGAAGTTTCTAGATCGTGAGATTTACGCTTAACTCAGCAAGCGGTAGACTAGAAAATATGAGTGTAGGGCTATTCATAAGATTGAGAGTTTCGAATCCGTGTTCAAATACCAAATACTTTTTAATGCTAAATGTATACAATAATAACAAAGAAAAGATCCATTGTAGCTGAGTGCAAAAGCTTAAATTATTCCTTTGAAAGCTTTGACTACCTTGTAACCATCACATATAATAATGAGCTTGTTCACGCGATGTGGAGCTAACATCGAACGTTTGGCAGTGACTAATCGCTAGATTCAGCGTAAAATCGCTGAAAATCGCCCACAGATGGCACAGACAATAGAACGTCCGTAGTTACAGCTGTACTCTCTTGGATAAGCTATATATGACTAAATAAAAATCAGCGACAGTTATTCATCGGCGGACAGCCGCCGCCGAACCTCACGGTGGCGCGCCGGTGTGCCGAGATGTTTTCGGCAACGGGTCGCCGACTTTCGGCGCGGCTTCTGGGACTGATTGAAGTACCCTATGGTTAATCCAGATTGTCAATAGGGCGTATCGACAGCATTGCACGAACGGCCAAGGATGTTAATTTGAAACTTTCAGAGAATGTTCAGGTTGATGCTGAACTCAATCGAAAAGATGCCATGTATATTCAGATTAGAAAAAATGGATATTTTCAGCAGAAAGAATTAATATCTTAAATGTAAGACATTTGCTCTTTTATGAAGCCGAAAAAAAACGGCGCTAACGGAATATGAATATTTCTGGGATTAAGATGGGAATGATTTTAACTACCAAATAAAAAAGCCGTGAAGAGTAAAGGTTCTCAATAGAAGAAACAGAATAAGCTCTAAGGAGGCCTTTTCAGCCTAAAGGTTCCTTATATTATTATCTTAAAAAAATGGAAGATTGGAATTTACATGAACCTGTTCAAGCTATTGAGGTGACATTTAAAATAATCAGTAATTAATTATAAGTTAGCCTTGTTGCAAGATTTTCCAATAGGCTAAGGTTTTAGATATTTTTTTTTGCTAGGACTATTTTGGAAAGAGGTAGTGCTAGTGAAATGAAGTCATAGCGTAATTTGTACCTAGGAAGATGTTAACTATCTCTAATGATATCTACTTCTTCTCTACTTAAGTACTTGGTTATTGATTACTGTATCCAGAAGGAAACATTCTAAACAAGTCAAAGTAGCTGACTACTAGTAGATTCCTTATTTTATGTTATTTCCAAACATATTAGCTACTCTTATGGCATTTCTCCTCCTTCTAATGAATTCCGAATAATATATAAACCTAATAATATATTTCATTATTGTGATGATGTTAGCCTATTCTTCTTTGAGTAAATATGTAGGCTAAAAAATGCTACTGCATTCACTAGATAATTCACCACATGACATTTTCCCTTATTAATAATTGTTGTATTTAATTTACACCAATTAGCCAAGGCATTTAAATCATCCCATAGAAGAGCCACATTGTCTTGGGAAGATGTGTACCTATAAAGCTTTATGTATCCATGAAGATTTTGATTTTACTAGGCTATGCTGAATTAAATATGGCAAATTATTTATAAATATACAAAATAAACCTGGTCCCAAGTAACTGCCCTAAGGGACTCCACTCAAAACACTGCACTAGTTAGATAAGACCTTGGCAACCTTAACATTATGTGAGGTAATCTATAACCCGGCCCAGAATTTTCAATCTAATCCCATAATTTTGGCATTTTTTCAACAGTAGAGGTATTGAAACCTTGGCAAATGTCTTACAAAAATCAACATAAACACAATCAATCTTTTGACCTAGGCCTATGTCTGCCATCATTATGCCTTCAGTTATGTTTTTCAAAATAATTTTAGACCCAATCAGCAATTACTTTTTCCATAATCCTATAAACATTGAAGTGTTTGAAATTGGGTGAATGTTACTAAAATCTGACCTTAGTCCCCCCCCCCCTAATGAAGAGGTTTTATAACTTCCTGTAACTGCTGTATTGCATAAAAGTTTACCCAAATAACAAGAATTGAATTTTCAGAACTAAAACTAGAGAGAAAACCTTGACAACTAAGGTATAATGTTGTTTTGTCTAAATTCTAATGGGTATATACCTGTCAAGTAGGCACATTTCTAAGACTCAGAAATCAGATTAGCCTAGGATTACCTAAGTAGCTTGGCAATACCTTCCCAGAATATGTTTTGGGCACTAGATTCATTGCTAAAAATTTCCTAACTTATCCCCTTTCCAAAAAGTAGCTTCTCTAGAATTTTACCAATTTGGAAATATTTCCATTTCTGAGCTGTGAATTAGCCTAGGTGAACATACCACTTGATGCCTTTTTTGTGCTCTTTCTATATATAATGGTTTTTTAGGCTACTTAGAAATTCAATTTTAAGCCTTTTATTGAACCCTTGAAAATGGTGCCATATAATATAGTTCCTTTAAAGTTATATGATCCATGGGCATTGATTGAACATGATCCAATTGAATAAATAATTGATAGACCTTTTAAAGATTACTGTGTTTACTTTAAGTTATTAGTGTTACTCCTGTTTAAATCCATGTAGTGTGTACCCATAAATTGAATTGACTCTGACAAAACCAAGAACCAGAAAGTACATGGGAAATATGTAATTCATGCTATATATTTGCATATTAGAGGGGTTGGGGGTAAAGTATAGTGGATCTACAGTCAAAATATGTTATCTACCATAATTCTACATATTATGAAGGAAGAATTGTTGTTTTTAACCCTTTTGTATAGCCAAAAATGTGTCATCTTTGAGGGTCCATAAAGGGCTTAAAATTGAATTCCCAAGTAAAATGATTATTATATTCTAAAAGAGCATAAAAAAGACATCAAGTCATATGTTCATCTAATTTGTTGCTCAACAATGAAAATATCCAAATTTATTGTGCCTTTTTGTCTGTATATACAAGGTTCTATAAATGATATAGAGACAATGTAAACACACTACTTGATGCTTTTTTAAGCCCATTCCAAATATAATAATCAATTCACTTACAAATACAGCCCTACCCTGATGGTCCCATAAAAAGCCCAACACATTGTACTTTTAACATTGTTTCAAATTGGATAGTGAGTGGTCATGCAGGAACTGGAAATACTGCTGGCAAGATCTAGATCAGTAACAGATGTCAGTCATCATCACTCACAGCATAAAACAGATCCATTGGACCTTATCGCTCTGAAGTGCGAATTAAGATAATTAAGGTAAATAATATTTTGGTGAACTGTACACTTAATCACACATAAGATAAATCACAGACTGAAAAAGTATCAGGTTTAATATGGGAGCTATAATATATGACTGCATTGATGTAACAGAAAAATGCATTATTAGGGCTATAAGTGGTACCATCAAGAGTGGGGGGGGGGGCTGTTAACAAGTGAATTGATCAGTATATTTGGAAAAGCATAAAAAAGGAATTGAGCAGTGTGCTCAACTTGACTCTATGTCATTTATATAATCTTGTATGCATTGGCTGTCTTTTTTTATGCTCTTTCTAAATATAATGATCATTTCTCTAGCAAATGTATCTCATTCCTCCTGATGTTCTCATATAGGCTGTAGCCCTAATTAAATATTTCTGTTGTTTTGTGTTTTTGATGCTTCATATATCTGATTGTAAAAGAATTTCAGATTTGTTGGTATTCAATATTATTTAGAAAAGAATTTACGAATACAGATAATATTGAATGTAAACATTATAATGTGACTAGTAAAAACATGCTGCATATCATAAAGAAGGAATTTTTGTTGGTTAGCTTTGTTTTTAGCTATGTACAAACCTGTATCCTAGGGCTATATATGGGATCATGAGGGGGTTGATTGTATTTTCAAGTGAAAGAAATTATCATATTTAGAAAGACCATAAAAAGATAAGATTTTTTAATTTTTGATTTGTTATGAAATTATGCAGAGTGATCTGTAACTATTTATCAGGTATTATTACCTTAAATCTCACTTGCCAGCGGTGGGATGGACCTGTAGTTGCCAGTCAATGAAGATAGTGTGCCAACTGATCAGGCGAGTCTGAAACTATCGGCCATGGTTTGTTTCTTAGTCTGATTTATTAATTGGGTTAGCAATGCAGATACCAAACTCTAGCTTAGGTAAAATTACATTTTTAAAAAAGCTTGGAAACATCTTAGGAGAACAACTACTGAAGGTTCTATTAACTATGCCAAGAGTCTGACTAGCCTTTGCAGCATCAGTCTGAGTATGTAAATTAAATTTTAACTTTTTGTCAACTAATACACCCAGGTCTTGTTTGGCATGACTACCAACAATGGGCTACCTAATTCCATACATGAACTCCAATGAGTGTTGGTGTCTTTTTTTCTTTTCTTTTTTACCAAAGTGGATTGCTTTGCATTTCTGGTTATTGAACTCTAGCTCCCAAGTCTCCACCCAGCCAGGAAATAAGTCCAGGTCTGCTTAAGTGGCTTCTGTCTTATCTGGACTTCCAACAGAACCAATTACTTCCAATTGACTGAGCCAATTACTTTTGAATTGCCTGGAATAAGGCAGATTTAGGTTTTGATGTTTGAAAGTGCATCACTAATGAAGATATTGAATAGAGTCAAGGCCAGGACTGTGCCTTGAGGCATTCCACTATTTACTGTGACATATTCACATGCATCAACTAGGTTGGTTGGTCTCAACTGATCAAGTGGAGCAACAGCTTACCTTAAATCAGATGTTGACAGGTATACACTTTGATATAGAGACTTCTGGAAAACCCAGGTAAATGAAAGATACAGTTCAATATGTCCCACTTTTAGAAGTTGAGTGTGTATGCCATCTGGATTAACTATTTATTTGATTTCAGGTTTTTAAGACAGTTTTCCAGGTCTGCTCTACTGATAGTAATGGGTGATATTATGGAGGAATGGTGTATCATTGTGTTGGCAGGGGAAGGGGGTGTCATATGCCTGAAAGAACCCATTTTAATGCTAAAGTTCTCTAACTCACAATGAGCCTTCAAATAAATATAGAAAGAAGAGTGTGTATGGGGGGTGATAGGAATTAATTTCTCATATCTCTTTATTTAGACAGTATTATACCTCCTTTCTTATTACACAAAAGCATTTGTGACATTTATTTTAAATATTCATTGAACTAAACTGGTTTGGTTCATATTCCAAAAAATTAAATACTGTTATTCCCAAGTGCATATGAGCTATTGGAGGGGTGGTGGGTCATTGTGTTGGCAGGAGGGGGTATTAGATGCTCTAAAGAGTGAATTATAGGCTACAGATGAATTTAGAATAAGTTTTGAGAAGGGAAGGGGTAGAAATTGATATCTCATGCTTCTTGATTCCAGCAAATGCATTTTATTTATGCCCTTATTATTGGTACTGAGGGGTGTAATAGTCCCCGTGTCATTGCAACAATCTTGCAAATTTTATTGCTATTGCAAATTTATGCTACCCAGGATGCTATTAGTCAATTTACAGCTATTGATATATTCAATTTTACAGCCAATACATCACTTGAAAAAACAATAAAAAAAAGGCCTCCACTAAAAGTAAGGAGCAACATTAAAACTTGAAACAGACAGAAGTTATTCCATACATGAGGGGGGTCGCCCCTTCTTCAACCCCTTCCTCCTTACAATAAAGTTTGACTTTTTGCTCCAATTCTTTAAGAATAACTGCTCGAATACAAGGGATATTGAATTGGAATAAGAAGCTTTTTCAAAGCTTTAAAAAAACTTTAGCATAATGAACAAGAAGTTGGAGGGGGTGGTCCTTTTCAGATAAGGAATAACTTCTGTTTGTTTTAAGTTATAATGTTACTCCTTACTTTCAGTTGAAAAACTTTCTTTACTTAATAGAATAACATAAAGAAATTAATGGTACTTCTTTTATTTGACAAGCATTTTTTCCTTCTGGAGACAGTTACCACTGAATAAATCCCTCTATTTCTGAATATTTTCAAAGATTTTACAGAAGAGAGACCCAATTTTGGGAACAATCTCTTAATTTTTAATTTTGATTTGAATCTACTTTTCCATTACTAGGTTTTGAAAATACAATACTAATGATTAGAGTTAGATTTAAGCTATATTGGTATTTTTGGTAATCCTGCATGAAAACTAGCTGTGGGATGGGAACACAATAATAGTAGAAAACTAGCCTAGTAGTCATTGAATTCTTCATTTCACATGTATGTTCTATCTCGGATAGTAATTGTGGAAGTTGAATAAGGCTCTCAGGAAGGAATCTAGACCCTCAATGATCCCCTGGGAAGATATTTTAAAGTACCTACCTTCACCCCTTCCCCACCATAAGGCTACTGACCTTTGATGATCTTTTGCAATATTTATGTTATAAAAGTGAAGCCTTGAGGAAAAGATCTAAAGCTCTAATGAGGCCCAAGGAAACTATTTTGAGCATTATACCTTGGCTCAACCCTCATTATGAGGTTTTAAAGATCTGAAATATGCTTCCTAAATTCAGAAAAAAAGCCAATATGGCTTAAAATCTTGCTCAAATGTTAGGAAATACATGACAAGTACAAAACGTGTCATCTATGTAATCTTTTAAGCCCCTGAAATAAGGGAAGGGTAGAGATGCTAACTTAATAACCCCTTCTCAGGGTATATTCTAGGCTTTGGATCCATTCCTGGTAGTTTCATTCACCTAATTCAGCTACTTTCCAAGATAACAAGAAGTCCATGAACTAGAGCTTTACCAAAAAAGAAAAATATTTCTTTTGAGCACTGAGTGACTAAAGGAGAAAAAAACACAATACATATATACCTTAAATTATGCTTACTAGCAATTTAAAGCATCAGAGACCATCAATAGATATTTCACCAGTGGTATGGTTTCAACATATTCAGATAACATCCTAGTTTAACCTCCACCCAGCTTCTTCCCTACCCTTCTTAATACCTGTCTTAAGTGAGGTGAGGGTTTCTGAATAGATGCTATATGAGACTGTTCCAAAGGAAACAGCAAAGAAGTGTTGGCATTCTCTGTTTTAGCACCAGGAGTGACTCAATTTTTGGATATGGCTAGCAAAATCAGGTGAAGATAAGATTCCTATCATTTTAGTTAAAGAGTTGTTGTGTCATTATCCTATTCTGCTTCCCAGCAAGATAAAACTTCTTATAGACAAGTTGCTTTTTGGGTGGCTTCATCATATTTGCATGGCACCCCAGTTCAAATTAGGTTCAGCTTCCTTTCCATCTTTATCAATACCTGCCTTGAATGAGTTGAGGGCTCTTGCCCAGATATTCATTAGACCATTGTTCAGTAATGGTTCAAAGTATAATTTTAAGAAACATAGACCAATTTCAAACACATTCATTTCTTCCTGCATAATGGAGAAAGTTCTGGCAAGCAAAACCCTGGCCCATTTTGAAGAATAAGATTTATGACACACAGCTCAACATAGGTTCAGCAAATGACATTCATGCAATATGCAAATTTCGAAAGTGGTTAGTATTTTTTAGTCAATGGCAGATAATGGAGTTTAATGTGATTGTACTTATTGATTTTTCCCTAGCATTTGACAAAAGTTCCACCCAACTTCTGATCAAGAATTGTCATTTATATGTTATCTGCCTATAGACTAAAGCTTGGTTGACATATTAGCTTACAAATAGAACAAAAGAAGTTGCAATAGGAGATGCCTTGTCATCCCCTATGCTGGTGAAAAGTGGAGTTCTGCAAGGCTGTTGTCTTGGGGCAGTACTCTTCTTTTTTTGTCAATGATTTTTACATGTTGTGAAAGTTTCAACTATAAAAGTATTTTTAAATGACCTGAAGGTATACAAGCTGGTTACAAATGACCATGAGATTTCATTGCTTTAGGATGATTTGAATGCCCTGTGTTGGTGGTCTACTATAAATCATATGCTTAAGGCTTATGTTCTATGCATGATTTTAGTATGGTGTTTTTCTGCTCTCCTATGGTTTTCAAATGTCAATGAAAATCAACGATTGAGATATCATTTCATTTCTGGTATTCAACTTCATCCATCTGCTGAATTACATTTTTGAAATTAGGTGGATATGATTCTTTAGACTGAAAATACTTCGAAAATTGTTGAAAAAAGGACAATTTCTTAAGGAAGATTAAAGTCTTCCCCAAGAAAAAGTCTAAATACTACCACAATTCTCTCTTGGTTACTGGTTAGATCTAAGACTAGTAAATTCAATGATGAAAGTAAATCGTTATTTGTGTGCAAGGTACAGCTGCAGGATTGTCATTAAGTTGCATATTTCAGAGGGAACATATACCTTAAGTATCTAGATTCACTTTAAATGTGGTAGGCAGGTACCTACAGCTAAGGTCTTGATATTGAAGATCATTTATTTTTACAGGCCAGGACCTAGTATGATTCAAGACCTCATTATTTAGGGATTTCTCGTCTGCTGCAGAGAGTTGCTTGTGAGAAAGAATCACACATCATCTTTACCTTCAGGTGTAAGGATAATATGTTTGTGGCGTTTGTGCTGATTACTCAAACATCTATTCAGTTCCAATACATATTAAAAGAGGAAAATTTGTCTTTGTTGAAGTAGTTATACTGCAATTATAAGTGATAGTTTAACACAATTGCAAAGTTTCACACTTATTAGTGCATAGTTTGTATGGTAATCACTTGATGATTGATAAGGTGATTTTGTAAGGAGCCAAATTAGGCTGCTGTTGCCTTAGCTTGTATATTTTGCATTTTCAGGTATAACAGCCAATATTCATATATGTCTTATGTTTTTAGTCATAGTTACACAGTATTAGTTTCTTTGCATGGTATATTAAAAAAACTGTTGGGTTATAAAATAAAGAATAAAGTCTGTTTCAAGTAGAAATAGTCTTTTTCAAAACTGTCCTTAAGGGATCTGTCATCATTTTGTTTTAACGAACTAAAACGTTCATACCATTTAAAAGATTAAATGATTGATAAGAAAAGTGTTGCTTTTACAATACCTTTGTCAGCAAAAATGACCAAAGGTAACTGCTTCATGTTGTCTAAGCAATGTAGCCATATTTTCTTTTTTAGGATAAATGGAAGCTAGTGAATGCCTTTGTTGAGACAAAGGGAATAATTGGACACCATATATCTTCCTTTAATCAGTTTGTTAACGAAGAAATGAAAAATATTGTGGCTGCCAATTCCACTGTCTATTCTCAAAGCAACGCAAATTGGTATCTCAAATTTGTGGACGTTCGGGTTTTGAATCCACAGCTTGATGATGACATTGGAGTATCAGTTGAAATGTACCCTCAACAAGCAAGATTAAGAGGCCTTACATATGCAGGAGACATTGTTGTTGACATTGAATACACTAAGGGACAAGGGAATACTTTCCAGGCAAGTATTGTTTTTGATAGATTATTCAAATTTTTAACTTTATATATTATTAACTTTGAATAGATTATTCAAAGTTTCTTAATTTACATGAATCTATTGCTTTGGATTCAAGTGAGTAATATTTTGTAATTATGAAAACAAATTTTCAAACTTTCAAACTCATCAAACTGAAATAAACAGTAAAATATTAAAATCTCCATTGTCCAAAAACATCAACCAATGATTTACAGACCACCCCCCCCCCCATTATAAAAAACAAAGAATATGGCTTTTCTTTCTTCTTATTATTTTCTTTTGCAGTAGTGGTGTCTTTTTTCCACCAGTGCTGACCAGCTGCTGGAGGGACTTGGCAAGACTTTAATGATTCATTTAAAAGCTAATGCTCTTACCTGTGTGGTTAATAAATTTGTCTTATATAACCAGAGGAGAATGCCATATGGTTCCGAAAATGGGACTTTTTGGTGGCATTTTCAGACTAGAGAAGGTTAGGAAACATAAAAGGTATGCGATTGAAATCACATATAACAAAAACCCAGTTTTCTATGACTGTTGTAGCAGTAGCTGAAATTAAGTATTGGCACTGTCTGTTTTTCAGAAAAATAGATGAAAAATAAAACACAAAAGAAACAGGTCTGTCAAAAACAGGTGACCTGTTTCTACTTTCTGTTCTGTCTTTTTGTTGTGAAAAAAACAGAGCAGCTGTTTTTTTGTTTATCTTCTTCTTTTTTAAGATGATGCACCATGTCGTCTATACTGGGCGAGTTATATGCTTTAATTCACAAGCTTGCATAAAGAAACCACCTTGAAACTGTCCCAAATCCGCTAATCCATCTTGTTTTTAATCAACTACATGTACATACAATATGACCCCAACTGGACAGGTGATTCTAAAGCCTACTAGAGGACCTGGGCATAGCACAATTTTGTTCTTGCCACCTAAAGATGTTGCACAACAGAGTATGAAATAAAAGAACAAATTTTTCTTTCATATACAAAAGCACAACAGCTTTGAATCAAATGGAAAACAAACTGAAGTTAAAACATTGAACTTGTCACTTAGAAACATTCTTTTTTGGAGTATTTGATCAGTTGTTCTTGCACATTGGATTGCTCGCACTATCCATGCTAAAATATGAATTGCCTTGGTTTTTGGGGTGGGGACTGTATACCTCTGGTTAGGGGTTTTTGACCATGCCAATTTCAATGGTGTACTTTTTATTTCGATTCAGTGCCAGAGAAGGTTCGGGCTTTTTTTCTTGAAAATAAAGGAAATTTGTTTTTGTGCTAAGATTGACATTGAAGTCTAATGGAGGTAATAATTAACATTTCTGAATCAGCATCAAATAATTTTTTGTATAGAATGGTTTTTCTGAATTTTTTTTTTTTTTTTAATCTTCGTTTACTATAGGCTAGGATTCCCTCTTTATTGGGTTAGAGCTACTGATCCATCCATGGTGTTTAAAATGCACTGAATACCAACACTGATAAATTACCAGAGCCACCTTTTCTGCTGACTTGTACTATAAAGCCCTTTACACTTATTTGCAAACTGCCCAACCGTACTTATTTTGTTCTAAGATCTAAGGTAACAGTACTGCAAGCTTCTAGCTCTGTTTTGGACCAGCTTTAAAGTTAATATTGAGCTACAGGTTCTCAATCCCCTTAGGATGTCTTGTAGTTAGACTAGAGCTTCTTGGCTGAAGAAGCATTAATTACAAGAGCTAGCTAAATAAAATAAAATAAAAACTATGTCTCTAGTGCTACCTCCAGAGTCAGATGTAGTTTCAGCAAACTCATCACATGCACTTTCTTGATCCAACTAGTCAGGGTCATCCATATCAGATGCGGTATTAGCAATATCCTCATCTATGACATGGGGTAGATCATCTTTGTCTGCATCAATCTCTTGCTCTCTACTTGCGCCTTCTTCCAGTTCATCATCATTGTCATCAGGTTCACATTCAACAACTTGTTCTACATCAGTTTCTCCCCAGAACTTGAGAGCATTGGTTGCACAATGGTGAAGGAGGTAGTCAAAGCATGAAGACCTTTCAATCCCCCAAGGTAGCAAATTTTGAGAGTAGCGTAAACGTAAGCACTTTGTTAAACGAAAAAAAAAAAAAACAACCAGAAAACAGGTGGACAAAAAAAAAACAGAAATGAAAAAAAACAGGTTAACAAAATACAGAACAGAAACAGTTCCAACAAAAACAGATATCCTGTTTCTGTTTTTTTTTTTTTTTTTTTTTTTTTTTTTTTTTTTTTTTTTTTTTTTTTTTTTTTTTTTTTTTTTTTTTTTTTTTTGAAAAACAGGAACAGACTTGATAAAATAGAAACAGAAACAGTGCCAATGCTTAGTTGCCATCTAGTTAAGAGTAAACCATGCTTCATGGTAGTTGAAATTTTCAAAGCACGATCTCAAAGAAACTATACGAAAAAAAATTCTCAATTAATGCTAATCTGGAAAATGCACTGACAATAGCATGTTTACTAGCCTTGTCCTGGCAAAAAGCACCACGTTTGGGGGTATTTCATGAATGAAAGCTTTAGATACTCTTAGGAAATGTGTTATTTGGTGGAATTGCTAAAATTGACGACTGTATAAAATGAAATTCCAGAAAATAAGTGTCTTAAAAATGTGCTCTAACAAAATTTAGTGCCCTAAAAGGAACTTGAATAAAGTGCCAGTTGAGGCAGCACTACCTGACATTCCAGTTTATGTTCGCGAGCTTGCTTAGTATGCAAGTGATCTATGGATTGATTTTGTTGATCATTACTTTTCTTTTTTTTTTCGGAGCGAAAGTATGAAATCAAAGGTGTGGGTGTCGGTACATATTGGTGACATTCTAGATTATGAGCTCCTCAGTAGAAAACACCTTAATAAAATTAGAGTAGTGCCATTAGATTCATTGGCTTATGCTCTTTTCGAATATCATATTTGTGTATCTCACAATGCATCCCACCCTCATTCCGGATGGTCCAATATATAGCCCTAGGATAATACAAAACTAAAAGAAAGCACGAAAACAGGGAAATCCTTACTTTATAGTATATAGCACGTTCCTATTAATCAGATGGTCATGTTTTCTTCCATTGCTATTCACATTTTAAGTTGGGATAAGCTAAGGGATATTCTGTCCAATAATTCAATTGAAATCACAGGCGAAAGTGGATTTCATCGAGCCAAGACTGGAGCTATCCATTAGGTGACATATTACGAGATGAAAAACAACGAAGAAATATAATATTATGGAACGTACAGAGGGGGGGGGGATTATTGTCAGAAACGTGAACACGATACCCAAAAGTATAAAATAAGGAATTTAGTGGTTCCATTTTCATTTTATTAAGATGTTTTCTTCTAAGGAGCCCATAAGCTAGAACTTTACTGTACCTATCAATAGATAACAAACAAAATCTTATTTTAGGGACACGAATTGAAGTATAATACATTTTTCCTCAGTAAATAATTGGTTGTAATCATCCAAAACAATTTAAATTTAACCGTGAGCTGTTACAAAAATAATGAAGCATTAAAGGATTTTATGTTAGAGTTATATAGTTGACTAATAGCTAACAGATTAATTCAGTTGAATATAATGCAAAAAAAGAAGAAAGAGTATTCGTTTAATCGTTAGATATGATCAATGTAATATATAATATAGTCTGATTCCCTGCGTTTTTTTGCGTCTCAGAGAGATTTTGCTGATAATATGGAGCTAATACCTTGGGATTTTTGTGCATTAGCCTTGCATAATTATTGTGTAAGGGTCAACTCAAAATATATTCATCGAAAAGTTTCAATGAAGTCAAAAGTAAAGCGTATTTTAAATGCAAAATTTTAGTAAATCCCTGGTACACCTTTTTTTTGTATTCTTACCTAAGCGCCAGGTTTGTTTTGTATTTTCCAAATAATAAAACGAGCAAATATTAATAATAAAAAAACACTTTTCTTGTGGAGGTAAGAGTAAAATTTAAATTTGTTGTTTCTAAAATACAAAAAATATTGACGGATGACAATATTTCTTTATTTTTCTCGGAATATGCTAAGCTACTGCTCCGTCATGGAAAAATTGGGGGATCAAAGTAGCAATGCTACTTGGCATTTTCAGATTTGTTGGCATATTTTGTCTGAAAACACCATTTTTATATATAAGAATAATTTTTGGTCAAAGAAAGGCTATCAAAACACAAGTTGTGCTGCTAAGCTGTCGGTAGCTTTTGGAATTCATTCGAATTTTGCTATTCGCAGCTTTGGAACTTTGTTCATGCTTGTTACTGCTTTACTGAAAACACAACCAATGTAGGATTTTGTTGCTTAATAGAAAAATAAAGGGCTATATCTTTTTAGTTTTTTTTGCGTTTGTTAAAAAAAAACAACCTATTTTGATGTTTTTCGCATGATCTGTAGTCTCTTAATTTGGTACAAGGCTTTTTGCAGCTTATTCTGACAAATTGAAGTAAAAGAAGATGACGCTAAAATTTTATACACCCCCCTCCTCCACCTACTGATTCACCAGTCTGTGATTTGGATTATCTGCCTGTTCTTCTCGGATTTCTGGATGTGCCTATGGATTTACTACAGTAGTTATGAAGTAGAGGATTCTGCAGTAGTATTCTCCTTCGTTTTGCTATAATTCAGATTTTCTCATCTAGTTTTGCAAATTTTGTCTCTTTCCGCATGTATATTTATTCCTGTAAGTCGGGCTATTTATAGTTTTCCTCTTATTACAGAAAGTATTTAGAAGCGGTGTTGCTATTGGTCAATTGCCAATCATGTTGCGAAGTGAGCGATGTAACCTTCACCAGAAGACCTTTTCTGAGCTAGCACAAAAAGGTGAATGCTATTATGATCCTGGTGGATATTTCATAGTCAATGGAAGTGAGAAGGTAGTATTGAATACAGTCGTACTCTTTTCATATTTGTGTTGTTAAGATCAATGTATATTTCAAAACAATTACTGCTACTCCTACTGACAAGTAACTCCAGCATCTAGCCAACTGAGGCCAGCACAGCTGCACATGATCCTCGTCCCTCAATCCGTTCAAAGCTTCACTCTTTAGACCCTCTTGTGAAGTTGCAATTTCCTTTAAATTCTTTCTTGCCATCTCTGCCCACCCCATTCGGGGATGACCTTGTTTTGTCGTCCCCAAATTTTGTTTGTTCGCAGATGGATGCCCAAAACCAGTCTAGCCATCTTAGCCTTCCTTTCAGATTGGCCCCTAGAAAATAGGATCAAATCAAGTTTTTCGTAATATTATTGTTTGATATACAGTCGTTCAAATGTGTACCTAAAACAATCCCTAGATAATTAACGAACGAATGAATGAACTTTATTACCCGTAAAAGTATAAAAACACAAAGTTCAGAGTATTATAAATAAACAAAACGATAAACAGAGAAAAGAATTCAGTCTAGTATTTCACTCGTTATTTATTCCGAACAGGTACAGAGTTAATCTGGCTTGAATTCAATTAGTTGCTCACTGTCAAATACCAAAAGAGAATTTCTCAAAAGAAAATATTTACTAAATCATCCTCTCCCTATCAAAGTGCCTGCGTTTTAGAGACACACTTGACCACTGTTATTGTCTCGGCTTCCTATATTCTAATCTTGGTTACGGACTTGTCCTCCTATTCTTTTAAACTTCTTTCAATCTCTAAAAAATACTCTGTGCCTTACATTTCTACTTTTTACATCTACACTGCATCAACCATCTGTACTAATAATACCACCCAAGTAAGTGAAACCGTCTATTTGACTGATTTTCTCGTAACCTAACATCACGTGGTCACCTTCATTTATTTCTATCTTAGGTAGCTTAGTTTTCTGATAATTAATTTTCAAATCTACTCTTGTACCTGGAGTTCTCAAAACCTACGAAAATTCTATACTTTCGGCTGCATTTTTATTTTTATCTATGGCTTTCAAATCATCTGCATTGTCTAATTCTAAGAGAGCTTTATCTTCCCATTTTATTCCATGTCTCCATAGTATTCGCCATGTTCCTTAAGACAAATTCTATAAAAAAAATTGATATAAACGGAAATGGGACTCAACCTTACATAACTCTTGATTCAACACCTTAATTACTACTAAAGTCACTTACTACCTTAACTGCAGTACCAATAGGACTAATCACTTTTGTCTACTTACGTTTTAGACCATACAAGGATAGGACCTTCACTAAAGCTTTACTATATATTGAACCAACCTCCTATTCATTATCTATATAACTGAGGACTAAAGAGGTCTGATAATGCAGATGCTTTTCAATTATAATCTAAGAGTGAAAATTTGGTCGGTGTATCCTCTCCATATTTCTAATCTTCTGCTACTTATATCTATTTTTGCAATGACCTTATTTAAAAAATTGTTTACCACGCTATCGGCACCTGATGGCTTATTGTTCCCACTGCTTTTAGCACTGTCTCTGACTCTTCCTTGTGAACTCAAGTCTTCCTTCACTTTCAAATTGTCGGAAATGTTTTTAGTCTTTTCTATATCATTTCCTTCAACTTGACATGGTTTAAAACAAATTCTCAAAACGCTTTAGCCATCTCTCCTTAACACTCCCCTTATAGAGATAAGCCCAGGCTGAGTACTTCCTCCAAATTTTTTTTAAGCATGTCATCACAATATCTTGCTATTATATTTTCGCGCTGCGTCTTCCAGATGTTCTGCAATTTTATCCATGACCTCCAACTCAAATCTTCACTGAATTACTACTTCTTAATTCCCACTTTAATGTTTTCTCTATTTTCCTTACTTTCCCCTTATTCTCGTTAGATATATCACTTGAAAACTTCTTGTACATTTTTTTTCAATCTTACGGTACACCCAGCCTTGTACCAAGCTTAATGCGTTTTCTCTAATGTTTACTCTTGTGAAGAGTCAGAAAAAATGAATCCATACAAAAAAGGTAAGTAAGTAAGACAGCACTAGACCCTTAAGGTCCAAATCGGCGGTGCTGATCTCCGTTTCATGGCCCTTCAGCCAGGAAGTCCAATGGGAGGTTGGGGGCCAACCATCCTGTGCTTTCACACACCCTTCCTGCTTACCTTCCCCAGATTTCTCCAGGTACCCATTTAGAGCTGGGTCGACTCTGGCTAAGCTTACAGAGTCATGCCACTGACTCCCGTCCCAAACTAAATAACTTGTCACAACTGGGATTGAACCCGTGCCCCTTGGACACAGAATTCCCACGCCAGCGCGCCAACCACTCGGCCAGGATCCATACAATAGAGCCCTGCGAATAATTTTCAAAGAAGGCAAGGTGACATACTCTTTGCTTCTAAGAAAAGATAGGTTGGAAACCCTTGAGCGTAGGAGGGTTACGCTTTGCCTCCGTTTTGCAAAAAATGCAATAACAAACCCTCGTACGGAAAGTATTTTCCTCAAACGTCACTCCCGTCCAGGTTCCGACTGCCTTGGGCTGTTTCTGAACCCATTTCTATATTGTCCCTCATTCCCTGCTTTACCTCCAGATATGAAAAAACCTTTGTCCCCTTCATTACTGAAAAAAATAAACAAAATATTCCTCTAGTTTTCCTTTTTATTGGATAGTGGTGCTGCCCAGGCTTTTGTATATATCTGCTTGTTCCCCCCTTTTTTTAGTGTCCCTTTTCATATTTTATATATGAATTTATTTTTTTTTTAGTTTAGTTTGTGCAGTTTTTATCTTTTTAACTTTTTGATTGACATTCTTTAGTTAAATTATTGACTGACGAATGATCATTCATTCTGATTTTTCTTTTTTCGTTCTCGCATTCTTTGCCAGTTTTTTTTTTATGATTGTTTTTTTATGTTTTTTTTTCATGATATTTTTGATTCCGAAATTTGAATTCGGCCCTTAGGGCTTGTTATAGTGATTTTTGAAATAAAAATCTTATACACAAGTAATAAAAAGAGAAACTGTCGATTTTTTGCTAATTTTTTCAGTGATGCAGAGGCCAAAAAGTTTTTCCATCTCTGAAAATAAAAGAGCGAATGGGGAATAAGAGAGGACCCGGTTCAGAAACAACCCGAAGGGGACCGGATCTGGGCGGGGAGTACCCCGCCCAGATCTTGTTGGAGATTTTGTGGAGAATGTTTTCCACCAGATTTTGTGGAGAATGTTTTCCGTGTGAGGGTTTGTTATTGAATGTTTTAGTGGCTATTTAAAAAAAAAAATTCCACAAAACAGGTTTTTCAAAGAAAAGTAAAGAGCTCCATTGAGCCAAGAAGTATAAATAAAGTCAAATAATCTTACAAGCGTAAAACTACCACAAATCACTATCAATAAATAAATGAAACTTAAAACAAGCAGAAATTACAGTAAAAAGACGAGTCAAACTCAAAATGAGCAAAAATTAACATTAGTAGGGCTGATAACCCCATGCCTTCTCATACATTTGGAGAAATATTACGTGGGGTGGGGTAGCGTTTTTGGAGCCTTATGGCCTTGGGATTGGTGGGATGAGGCTTGTTGGCATCGGACCACTATTGAACCTTAGATAGGGAACTAGAACTTTCAATTTCTAATCATTTTAGTCCCCTCCGAAGTTTATACGACCACCTTTTCCGTGAAAATTGGGACTCTGTGGGGTCGTGCCGACATCAGAGCTTTTATTATCTGGTCTTTTAGCTATTTTTAACAAAATAGTAATCTAAAAAATTTTTTATCAGATTTATTTTGGTAAAAAAGGGTGGGCTAGGTAAAAGGGGGGGGGGGGCTAGTTGCCCTTAGATTCCAAATTCTAACCCAATGAGCCCCCTTCAAAGTCTATACGACCACGCTTGCCATAAAACCTTATATGCCCTCGGGCCATAAATTACTACCCTTGGCCTGTTGGCGGGGGGGGGGGGGGGGGGCTCTCATCCTTAAATACGTATTTCCGGACCTTTAAACTGTGTAAAAAATAGCTATCTCTATATTTTGATTGGAAGCGTTTGGAGAAATGATGGGCGAGGAGGGAGGCTGGTTCCCCTCCATTCACTCTTGACAATTAAAGAGGGGATTTGCCCTTTCAATCGAATGAGCCCTTTTCGAAGTTTCTATGACAACAAATAGGCATCTTAAAATTTCTATCAGATTTATTTCAAGAAAATACGAAGGGGGTGTGTGTGAGGGGGGGGGGTGCGCTATCTGCATTCCGATCATTATGTCTCTTAAAAAGGGTACTAGAATTTCTGATTTCCAATCCTATCGGCTCCCTCCGAAGTTTATACCGCCATCCTTTCCATTGAAACCTTATATGTTCCTGGGCATAACTTACAGCCCTTACCCTGAGGGCACGGGGGGAATCATTTTCAAATGCACAATTACTCGACCTTTCAACTACGCTGAGCAAAATAGCTATCTCAAAATTTTGATTGGATGTGTTTGGGAAATGATGGGCGTGGTGTTGCTGCCCTCTGATCTCTTTGACTCTTAAAAAGAGCACTAGAACTTCTGATTACCAATCCAATTAGCCCCTTTCGAAGCTTATACGACCATCCCTTCTATAAAAACCTTATATGCCCCCAAGGCATAACCTACAACCCTTGCCCTAAGGGCTGCTGGGGAGTGTCATCGTCAATGGTCTAATTTATGGACCTTTTAACTATGCTGAACAAAATTGCTACCTCAAAATTTTGTTGGATGTGTTTGGGGAAATTATTGGTGTGTGTGGGGGGGGGGGGGGCTGGTTGCCCTCCAATCACTTTTGACTATTAAAAAGGGCACTAGCCCTCTCAATTTCTAATCGAATGAGCTCTTTTTTGAAGTTCCTACGACAACTCCTTCTATACGAAGTGCCCTGGTCTAAACGGAAAAAAAACATTCATCGTCCCCAAATTGCTCTTTACTTAGGCAGCGCTGTTGCGTTGCCTATGAATGGATGCACAACGTAACTCTCCTGTACTCAAGCTTTACCAACCTAGCCCTTTTTTAGAAGAGGGGAGTATGGAATGTTAGAGGATAGATTTTATTATGTCTGATTTTTTTATCGTTTTCTAATTTGTTTTTATTCTCTTTTAAATCCATATTCTCTCTTATTTTTAGTTCATTTTGAAAGACTTTTTTTTTCTTTGACTGACTTATGTAGTTTATTGAGTATTTTATATATTTCGTAGTTTCTTCTTTTCCGTATTGATTTTAATCGACTAGTGGAATTAAAACGAACAAACAATTATTTAAATCGTTTTTAAACGGAAGTCTAAAAAAAGAAAAAGTATGTGCAAGCCTGTGATCCCCACTCCTAAAGACAAATTTGAGCTCAAGACTCGCCTCAAATATATTAAGTAATAGATATAGCCAGTTCATTGGTGGTCGCCAATATTTTACTTACATGTGGTCCTATCTTGAAAAGATAGGGGTTGAGGGTGGGTGGCAGCTCCCTTCTACTACTACTACTGCTATTACTACTAATAACTCACTGCAGCACCAAGCCGCCTGAGGCCAACACAGCTACGCACGCTCCTCCTCCAACCTAATCTATTTTAAGCCTCCCTCTTTACACCCTCCCAGGAAGTTCCCATTTCCTTCAAATCTTTATTTATGACATCCTCCCAACCCAGACAAGGACGATCTGCTTTCCGTGTAGCCCCAGACGGTTGGCCAAAAAGGACAATCTTCGGTAATCTGTCATCCTTCATCCGTAGAACGGGGTCTAGCCATCTCAACCTTTCTTTCAATAGCCCTAGAAAGCGGGATTGAACCACACTTTTCGTACAACCTACTGTTTGAAATACGGTCAGTCAGCCGGGTACCCAGAACAATCCGTAGGCAATTTCTCTGGAAAACATCTAGTAAATTTTCATCTGCTTTTCGGAGTGCCCATGCTTCAGAGCCATATTTGACCACTGTCATCACCGTAGCTTCCAATATTCTAATCTTGGTTTGTAGACTTATCTTTCTATTCTTCCAAACTTTTTTTAACTGTGAAAAAACACCCTGAGCCTTAGCTATTCTACTTTTAACATCTTCACTGCTCCCACCATCTTTACTAATAATGCTACCAAGGTAACTGAAGCTCCCAACCTGATCAATCTTTTCGTTACCTAATGTCACCTGTTCATCTTCACTTATTCCTAGCCTTGGTGACTTAGTCTTCTGAACATTAATTTTCAAGCCTATTTTAGCACCCTGAACTCGCAAAACCTCCAAAAATTCATTCATTTTGCTCACACTTTCATCTAATATGCTTAAATCATCAGTATAATCTAAGTCCAGGAGCGTTCTTCCTCTCCATTTGATTCCATGGTCTCCAATTGCCTTTCCTGTGCTCCTTAAGACGAAATCCATCAAAATGATCCATATAAAGGGGGATAGAACACAACCCTGCTTAACTCCTGATTTAATACAAAACCAGTTGCCAACCTTATATCCTACCTTAACCGCAGCAGTATTATTCTCGTACATAGCACAAATCACTTTAATGTATTTTTCTGGTATACCATATAACGATAAGACCTTTGTTAACGCTCTTCTATCAACAGAGTCGAAAGCTTGCTCATAATTGATAAAACTGAGGACCAAAGGTGTTTGACAACGAAGGGACTTCTCAATTATTAACCTAAGAGTGAAAACATGCTCGACACATCCTCTACCTTTTCTAAAACCGCATTGTTCTTCCCTTAAAACTTTGTCTACAGCATGTCTTAGTATAAAAAGTATCATATTACTCAGTAATTTGCTACCTACAGAGACCAGACTAATGCCTCGATAATTACGACACTCACTCTTGTCACCTTTCTTATACAGTGGTTTAATTAAGGTTTTCCTAAAATCACTGGGTACTTCCCCTTTTTCAAAAATCATGTTCATAATCTTCAGTAGCTTATTCCTAACCTCAGAGCCACCATATTTATGAAACTCATTAATCATACTAATAGCACCTGGGGCCTTATTATTTTTTAATCCTTTTAGTACTGTCGCTAATTCTTCCTCACTAAACAAATCTTCCTTCACATCCACCCCCTAAAATATTAGTTAATATGTTTGCGTTTTAAGTTTTCAACTTCGCTTTTTGTATTATGTGAAAAATGTTTTTTTAAATAATGCTAAGGGTGAAGACAACCTTGTGTAATTGAATAATTTGATTGGTCTGATTAGTTCCTCATTTAACCCTTTTTTCTTCATACTTACTTGGTTTCTATCCTGTTCTTTAACTCCTTTCTTAAGCAAGTCTTATTATTTATCAACGCTATTATTCATTTCAAAATCTGTTTCAGACTGTAATGATGCATGAGCAACCAGTCGCTAATCGAATGCTTGTCCTGAAAGGACCGAAGGGAATTGTATGTGACGTCCAAACGTCAACTTTAGAGCGACGTATGAAAATAACTGTGGCTGGCATGAAAAATAAATATTACTTGGATATTAAACTCTTTGGAACACCTATTCCAGTGGTATGTAGGCATTAGAAATCCTTATGTTACCAACATCTTTCCAGTCGTATCTAGTAGCAACAGTATTTCAGGGACATGTACTGAGAGATACTCATGCTAGCAACATCATTCCAGTGGTATGTAGCAACAGTATTGGAATCCTGAAATACAAGCAACAGTATTCCGGTGGCATGTACTGAGAAACCCTCATACTGCAACATCATTTATAGCGTTATGGGCGGTCTGACTTTCCAGTTTGAAGCTGGAAAGTCTTTCCAGCTTCAAATATACGCAATATATATTTCAAACCACGAGAGGTTTATTGACATATATTGCAATAGCACCTCCAAAACGAACTTTATGGGAAACAAATAATTTTCACCCCCAACCTGTAAGAACTGTTTGTTTTTTTATGTTGACTTTGCGTAAGACAATTCGGCATTAAAATTTTGGCAAAATATGCACGATATTGAACAATGACCAGCACTTTAATATTGTTAGTACTTAGATACTTTATTGATTGCCTCGGGAGAAAATCATAAACTTAAAAAAAAATCAAGATACAGGACAAATTTCATAAGTGAAGACCAAGGCTGAGGTCAAATTATAGTCAAACTTGTCGATGAAATCAAACTTGCGTATGTCTATAGCGCAAAGTATATACACTGGTCACACTTTGCGAATTGAACAGTGTTTTCAACCTTCAAGCATAAAAATTTTGATTTACCAATCAGAGTCAAGAGTTTGAGCATAATTTTTTGAATCTAGGAAAGGTGGATGGTTGGAACACCCGTTTTCTTCATCTGTAACAGGAATCTGACAAAAGATAAGATGATGCAGTATTAGTGAGAAGAAATTAGTGTCAATACATGCTTTTCAAATCATATTCTTGCCTTTTTTAATGTTTGCTTGTGAAACGCAAGTGTGATGTTAAAATAAAAAGAAAAAAAACTTTATGCCATTTATAAAGCTTGACTTTTTCATCGACAGATGCGAGTGTGGTGTGGCATAATGTGGCTTGTCCTTATTCTTTGTAAGATATAAACTAAGGAGCTGTATGTGCTCCTTTTAGATATTAAAGAAGAAGTGGTTTTGGATCTTAGAATTATAATTTTAGTGTTTACAGATTTTACCATGTCTTTAATTCAAAATTTGTTGAGATTTTTGTGGCAAAAATGATAGTGGTGTGCAGTTATTACGTCTGTTACTCTCTTTCTTTTTTGGCATGGTCTCTCTAAGTGCCTCCAATAAGTTCCTCTTAATAGCCGCATATGACACCGGCGGACCTTCCGGAATGCCACGAAACATTTACAAAATTCCCGACTCCTCAGATTAAAAACTTTTTATGCTAAACAAGCTTTATTTAAAATTAGATAAATGTGACGTAGTTCTCTCTGTTATTTTATTTCACTTGAAATAATCCTTGTCACTTGTCTAGCGACAATGAAAATGAGAACATTGTTGGTCTTTAGATTTTGTTTGAGTTTCTTACCTTTTTTTTATTCGGGTTTATTGTTTTTATTTCGTTTATTTTTATTTTACCTACTATTTTCTTCCACGTTGTTTGCTCTTTATTTCTCCGAATTTGGGTTTTGTATCATCTTGATCTGCACGTTGTTTATTTTTACCTTTTTATGTTTATTTTCCTGGTCTAAATCGTTCGTATTTCCCTCAGAAAATGAGAACAGGATTTTTGGACACTTTCCAATATTGCTGAAGAAGGGAAGCAGTTGTGTTCGCGAAATATCCGTTTTGTCGCATCTGGTATTTTCGTTGTCCTTTAAAACCCATAATGCTTTTCTTTTCTTTTGTCTTCTGGAATGGAAAGGGTAGGGAAGCATAATAAGGGTAAAATTAAAATATCCATGGCCAACAGTCCTTGATCGAAGATTTAAAATTCCCACTTGCGTACTCCTCCTCTCAGCCCCCTTAAGAAGTAAAAAGTAAACAACTTAAACACCTATAACTTAGCAGTTGTTTATTTGACGTCTTTTAATTCAGATCGCGTTTTATTTACCCCCATTACGTGAATTTGGCTGTGGTTCCACGCGATAAGACTGAATTCTGTATTGGCTTCTTCATTCTCCGTTTGAGGTTTTCCGCTATTCATTCCATAGAACCAAATAGCTAATATTAACTAGACTCCAAATATCAGTTAGTTCACCTTAAGCAACCAAAGATGAACTAGATTCCTTGTGGTTCATAATTTTCTCATTTTTATTGTTCATCTTAATGTCAAGTGCCTTTTACGCTCAATATATTAAATTACCAGTAATCCAGCTTACAGTCCATATATTAATAATTCAGCTCAATAGCATTTATAAATGATGCAAGAGAGACCCCTTAAAATAGAGTCATTTGCTTTGAAGTCTTCCATCCATGTTTTCTGTTGGTCGACTCCACTGATGTGATCATAAAGATTAGGGCACTGCTAGCGTGCCAGGGATGAATTGTAAGGTACTCCACGAATATAGGGAGGCTTAAATTACTAGTCTCGTTAATGTTCAGTAATATAGTATTTTGAGCTGAGTGTATATGAAGAGAACCTGACTAGGTCTATTCGTTGGGTTATCTGAGGTTTTAGCGTCGAAGCCCTTGACTATTCACTTTATGCAGTCACATAGATATTGACTAAGACTGGGCAAATACCAAAAAAGGACGTATTCCTTTTTTCATAGTTAATATGGAGTTCTTTTTCTTTTTTTAATGCCTAGTTGTCCTATTCTAAAACATACCTAGCAATGTATTACATGCTCAAGCACTTAAGTAGATACCAAAAGAGCGGGGTTACTATTCCATCTAATAATTTTTGCATTAAAATTAAATCAGATCAATGATTGATGCATGCGAATTTCAATTTACATTAGTTCAAATGGGCATGCATTTAAATTAGTGTACCTATTCTTAGTTCAATGGATTGGTTGGACTGATGTGTTGATTGTGTCTAATTCAAATGTTTGTGTATTTAAGTTTTTGTATTCAGACTGATGTACTGGTTGTATTAATGCATGAGCACAATTCCAATCCACATTAGTAATGAATGATTGATGTATTCAAATGATGCGTTCAGTTTAATGCATTGGCTGGATTAATGTACTGGTTGCATCTAATTGAAATTAGTGTGCATTTTTACCTCATGTATTTAGAATAATGAGTTGATTGGATTCATCCATCAGCGAATTCCAATCCACATTAGTAATGAATGATTGAAGTATTCAAATGATGCATTCAGTTTAATACATTGGCTGGATTAATGTAATTAATGTACTCGATTTACATTTTTTATTGTTTTTTATTTATTTAGATTATTTTATTTAGATTTTCGTAATATTTTTATTCTAAATTTAGAATAAAGACAGTATGAGAAAATTGTTGTCCTGATCAAATTAAAAACATTTTTATTACGAATAAAAAATGAGAAATATAAAAAATGTACCCTGAAAAGGTACACAAACTTTGATTGCATAAGAAAAAACCAGAATGATTGAACGAATTCGTGTGTTTTCCTTTTAAATTTAAAAGGAAATTTATCTATCATTTTCAATTTAAAATTAATTTATCATTTTTTACTTAAGCTTCTTATTTGATTTATTGTTCATTTTTTTTTTGTCTTAATACTTTTCAGGTGTACTTAAAACCACAACAGATACTTTAAGATATTGCAGTGAGAATACTTGGAAATACGTCAAAATTTGAAAAAGCATCAGAAACAGAAACATTTTTTTTTTTTTTTGTGAATTTATTGGAACTGAAATTATGTAAGAAGCTAGTATTTCGATATAGCATTTTCCAATATGAAAATATTTTGATACATATTTTTATGAAAAATAATATCTCCCGGTCGTTATTTGTGTCCCAGTGTCCCAGTCTGTCATTTCTCTTTGAGTGTCCCGGTTGTCATTTATATTCCCTGTGTCTCGGTTTTTAGTTTTTTTTTTCTCCTTTATTTTTCAGTTTTTTTCCTTTTTTTAGTTTTTTTTCTTTTTCAGTTTTTAGTTTTTTTTTACTAGTTTTTTTTTTCTTTTTTGTTTTTTTTTGTAGTTTTTACCTTTTTTTTAAGTTTTTTTTTAGTTTTTTTTCTTTTTTAGTTTTTAGTTTTTTACCTTTTTTTAGTTTTTTAGCTTTTTCAGTTTTTTAGTATTTTCTTTTTAGTTTTTTTTGTAGTTTTTACTTTTTTTAGTTTTTTTCTTCTTTTGTATTAATGCTAAAGCCAAGGTTCGAGCCTGGAACCTCTCGGACCTGGAACCTGGAACATAACGCTTTACCAACTCAGCTACTTCGGCTTGAATACATTCGTTTTTGAATTGGTATATGATGAAATAATTCAGACGTTATATAATGACGTTACTCGACAGACAGACAACTTATTTTTATATATATACAAGCTGTTGGGGTGGCGCTTCGCGCCCCCCAAGCCCCCCCGCGCGCGTAAGTCGTTACGCGCCATATTAGTTACGTGCCATTGTAGTTGTGTCCATGTGTCCCACCTGTGAATAGAGATAGATATAAATATATGTTTTTAACTACGTAGAATATGCGAACATACAACATTCTTCGCTGTCCCATTGTCGGTGCATATAAATAGATTGTCAGGTTTACTGACTCTTGACCATGCAACATATAATTGTCCATGGGAAAAACAATCCGTATTCAGATCTATACCTCATTATTCTAATGATGTGTCCCTGTGTCCCGGTCGTCATTTATATTCCCTGTGTCCCGGTGTCCCAGTTTGTAATTTCTCTTTGAGTGTCCCGGTCGTCATTTATATTCCCTGTGTCCCGGTCGTCATTTGTGTCCCGGTGTCCCGGTCTGTAATTTCTATTCGAGCAATCCCTGTGTCACGGTCGTCATTTATATATCCCGGCGTCCCCGTTGTAGCTGTGTCCCTGTGTCCCGGTCGTGATTTGTGTCCGGGTGTCCCAGTCTGTAATTTCTCTTTGAAGTTCCCGGTCGTCATTTATATTCCCTCTGTCTCGGTCGTCATTTGTGTCCCGGTCTGTAATTTCTCTTTGAGTGTTTTTTCTTTTTAGTTTTTTTTAGTTTTTTACCTTTTTTCTTTTTTCAGTTTTCTTTTTCTTCTTTATTTTTCAGCGTCACTATGAAGTACATATCGTCGAACCTTTTTTTTTTTTAACTTAAATCTGGTAGGCATTGATGACCTTATCCAAGTCAAAATCCCAAACCCAATCATCATCGCTATCATTTTCAGTTTTGATATCTTTTGACTCTCGCGCGGGACTCTTGAACATGCAACATATAATTGTCCATGTGAAAAACAATCTGTATTCAGATCTATACCTCATTATTCTAATGATTGCCCTTGAGCTTTGTTGATGATGATTGTTAATTGAACATTCCCTGTGTCCCTGTCGTCATTTATATATCCCCCTGTGCCCCCCGGCGTCCCCGTTGTTGTTGTTTCCCTGTGTCCCGGTCGTCATTCTAAAGCTTACTATAGAGTCCAAGCAGCTCAAACAGTCAATACAAATAAATACCGAATCTTGAGATCCCCATTTCAGGCTTAAAATTACCTATAATGCTATCAATATTCCTTCATATTCGGCTTGGGTTGAACTTTTACTTTCTGTTCTTATGCATATTACTTGTTTACGGCAAGGAATGGCAATTGAACATCCACTTCCTTCATTCAACTTGAAAGAACCATCTGTGTATCTATATATATAAAAATAAGTTGTCTGTGGATCTGTGGATCAGGTGACGTCATGTTTGTCCGCATATGACGTCTGAATTATTTCACACTAATACAAAAGAAGAAAAAAACTAAAAAAGGTAAAAACTACAAAAAAAACTAAAAAGAAAAAAAAACTAAAAAAAACTAAAAAAAAGTAAAAATCTAATAACTAAAAAAAAACTGAAAAAAATAAAAAAAAGGCAAAAACTACAAAAAAAATAAAAACTAATAAAAAAACTAAAAAAGCTAAAAAACTAAAAAAACTAAAAAAAACTAAAAAAAGGTAAAAAACTAAAAAAAACTAAAAACTAAAAAAGAAAAAAACTAAAAAAAAGGAAAAAACTGAAAAATAAAAGAGAAAAAAAAAACTAAAAAAATATGAATAAATATATATAAAAATAAGTTGTTTGTGGGTTATGTCTGTCTGTCTGTCTGTCGAGTGACGTCGTGTTTGTCCGCATATGACGTCTGAATTATTTCACACTAATACAAAAGAAGAAAAAAAACTAAAAAAGGTAAAAACTACAAAAAAAAACTAAAAAGAAAAAAACTAAAAAAGCTAAAAAACTAAAAAAAACTAAAAAAAGGTAAAAAACTAAAAACTAAAAAAAACTGAAAAAACTAAAAAAAGGCAAAAACTAAAAAAAAACTAAAAACTAATAAAAAAGCTAAAAAACTAAAAAAACTAAAAAAACTAAAAAAAGGTAAAAAACAAAAAAAAACTAAAAACTAAAAAAGAAAAAACTAAAAAAAAGGAAAAAACTGAAAAATAAGAGAAAAAGAAAACTAAAAAATATTAATAAATATAAAAAATATAAATATAAATATAATATAAATTAGCAATCAACAAAGCACCGAGACACAAATGACGACCGGGACACAGGGAGTATAAATGACGACCAGGACATAAGTAAAAAAAAACTAAAAAAACTAAAAAAATGGTAAAAACTACAAAAAACTAAAAACTAATAAAAAAACTAAAAAATCTAAATAAACTAAAAAAGAAAAAAAGAAAAAAGGAAAAAAATAAAGGAGAAAAACAAAACTAAAAAACGAATGTATATACAGACCGGGACACCGGGATACAAATGACGACCGGGACACAGGGAATATAAATGACGACCGGGACACAACTACAATGGGGACGCCGGGGGGCACAGGGGGATATAAATGACGACCGGGACACCGGGACACAAGGAATATAAATGACGCCCGGGACACTCAAAGAGAAATCAAAGACTGGAACACCGGGACACAAATGACGACCGGGACACAGGGAATATAAATGACGACCGGGACACAGGGACATAACTACAAAGGGGACGCCGGGGTGCACATGGGGATATATAAATGACGATGGCGACTCAGGGAATGGTCGATTAGCAATCACCATCAACAAAGCTCAAGGGCAATCATTAGAATCATGAGGTATAGATCTGAATACGGATTGTTTTCCCATGGACCATTATATGTTGCATGTTCAAGAGTCGGTAAACCTGACAATCTATTTATATGCACAGACAATGGGACAGCAAAGAATGTTGTATATTCGCAAGTTTTACGTAGTTAAAAACATATATATATATATATATATATATATATATATATATATATATATATATATATATATATATATATATATATATATATATATATATATATATATACTAGCTGTTGGGGTGGCGCTTCGCGCCACCCCAACACCTAGTTGGTGGGGGCGCTTCGCGCCCCCCCCAAGCCCCCCCGCGCGCGTAAGTCGTTACGCGCCATAATAGTTACGCGCCATTGTAGTTGTGTCCCTATGTCCCACCTGTGAATATATATATATATATATATATATATATATATATATATATATATATATATATATATATATATATATATATATATATATATATATATATATATATATATATATATATATATATATATATATATGGTTTTAACTACGTAAAACTTGCGAATATACAACATTCTTTGCTGTCCCATTGTCTTTGCACATAAATAGATTGTCAGGTTTACCGACTCTTGAACATGCAACATATAATGGTCCATGGGAAAACAATCTGTATTCAGATCTATACCTCATGATTCTAATGATTGCCCTTGAGCTTTGTTGATGGTGATTGCTAATCGACCATTCCCTGTCCCGGTGTCCCGGTCGTCATTTACATCCCCCTGTTTCCCCCGGTGTCCCCGTTGTAGTTGTGTCCCTGTGTCCCGGTCGTCATTTATATTCCCTGTGTCCCGGTCGTCATTTGTATCCCGGTGTCCCGGTCTGTATATACATTCGTTTTTTAGTTTTGTTTTTCTCCTTTATTTTTTTCCTTTTTTTTTCTTTTTTAGCTTATTTAGATTTTTAGATTTTTCAGTTTTTTTATTAGTTTTTAGTTTTTTTTCTTTTTAGTTTTTTTGTCCCGGTCGTCATTTATATCCCCCTGTTTCCCCCGGTGTCCCCGTTGTAGTTGTGTCCCTGTGTCCCGGTCGTCATTTATATTCCCTGTGTCCCGGTCGTCATTTGTATCCCGGTGTACCGGTCTGTATATACATTCGTTTTTTAGTTTTGTTTTTCTCCTTTTTTTTTTTCCTTTTTTTTTCTTTTTTAGTTTATTTAGATTTTTAGATTTTTTAGTTTTTTTATTAGTTTTTAGTTTTTTTTTCTTTTTAGTTTTTTTGTAGTTTTTACCTTCTTTTTAGTTTTGTTAATTTTTTTTTTACTTATGTCCTGGTCGTCATTTATACTCCCTGTGTCCCGGTGCTTTGTTGATTGCTAATCGAACATTCCTTTTGTCCTGGTCGCTTTCTCTTTGAGTGTCGTCATTTATTTTTTTATTTTTTAGTTCTTTTAGTTTTTACCTTTTTTAGTTTTTTTAGTTTTTTAGATGAAAATTTTTTTTAGTTTTTTCCTTTTTTTCTTTTTACTTTTTTATTGGTTTTTACCTTTATGTTAGCTTATTTTTCAGTTTTTTCCTTTTTTTTATTTTTTTTTTATTTTTTATTTTTTTAGTTTTTTACCTTTTTTTAGTTTTTTTAGTTTTTTTAGTTTTTTAGCTTTTTTACTTTTTTTTATTAGTTTTTAGTTTTTTTGTAGTTTTTGCCTTTTTTTAGTTTTTTCAGTTTTTTTTTAGTTTTTTATTGGTTTTTACCTTTATTTTAGCTTATTTTTCAGTTTTTTCCTTTTTTAGTTTTTTTTAGTTTTTAGTTTTTTTAGTTTTTTACCTTTTTTTAGTTTTTTTAGTTTTTTTAGTTTTTTAGCTTTTTTATTTCTTTTATTAGTTTTTAGTTTTTTTTTGTAGTTTTTGCCTTTTTTTTTAGTTTTTTTAGTTTTTTAGCTTTTTTATTAGTTTTTAGTTTTTTTTGTAGTTTTTGCCTTTTTTTAGTTTTTTTAGTTTTTTAGCTTTTTTATTTTTTTTTATTAGTTTTTAGTTTTTTTTTGTAGTTTTTGCCTTTTTTTTTAGTTTTTTCAGTTTTGACGTCACCTGATCCAGTTTTTTCAGGTGACGTCACCTGATCCACGATCCACAGATCCACAGACAACTTATTTTTATATATATAGATAGTTTGTTTTTTTTTACTTGTGTCCTGGTCGTCATTTATACTCCCTGTGTCCCGGTGCTTTGTTGATTGCTAATCGAACATTCCTTTTGTCCTGGTCGCTTTCTCTTTGAGTTTCGTCATTTATTTTTTTCTTTTTTAGTTCTTTTAGTTTTTACCTTTTTTAGTTTTTTTTAGTTTTTTAGATGAAAATTTTTTTTAGTTTTATCCTTTTTTTCTTTTTAGTTTTTTATTGGTTTTTACCTTTATTTTAGCTTATTTTTCAGTTCTTTCCTTTTTTTTAGTTTTTTTTTTTTTTTATTTTTTTTAGTTTTTTACCTTTTTTTAGTTTTTTTAGTTTTTTTAGTTTTTTAGCTTTTTTACTTTTTTTATTAGTTTTTAGTTTTTTTTGTAGTTTTTGCCTTTTTTTAGTTTTTTCAGTTTTTTTTTAGTTTTTTATTGGTTTTTACCTTTATTTTAGCTTATTTTTCAGTTTTTTCCTTTTTTTTTAGTTTTTTTTTAGTTTTTAGTTTTTTTTAGTTTTTTACCTTTTTTTAGTTTTTTTAGTTTTTTTTAGTTTTTTAGCTTTTTCATTTTTTTTATTAGTTTTTAGTTTTTTAGCTTTTTTATTTTTTTATTAGTTTTTAGTTTTTTTTGTAGTTTTTGCCTTTTTTTAGTTTTTTCAGTTTTGACGTCACCTGATCCAGTTTTTTCAGGTGACGTCACCTGATCCATCCACAGACAGACAGACAACTTATTTTTATATATATAGATAGATATATATCTATCTATATTCACAGGTGGGACATAGGGACACAACTACAATGGCGCGTAACTAATATGGCGCGTAACGACTTACGCGCGCGGGGGGGCTTGGGGGGGGGGCGCGAAGCGCCCCCCCCCCCCAACTAGGTGTTGGGGTGGCGCGAAGCGCCCCCACCAACTAGGTGTTGGGGTGGCGCGAAGCGCCACCCCAACAGCTAGTAATATAATAAAATTATCATCATAGATAGATAGATAGATAGATAGATAGATAGATAGATATAGACGTCAGTTGACAAACATGACGTCAGTCGACTCATAGTCATAACAAACATGAAGAAAACTAATTTCATGACGTCAGTCGACACACAAACATGACGTCACTCGACACACACACACAGACAGACAACTTATCTTTATATATATAGATAATATAATTATATATATATATATATATATATATATATATATATATATATATATATATATATATATATATATATATATATATACATATATATATATTGTGATTCCTCGGCACGCTTTCTGTTCTAACTTTCTCTATCAGCCGCAAGCCTGTTTTCTTGCTGTTCTTGTGTTTCCTCGGCACGCTTTCTTTTCTTACTTTCTCTATCAGCCGCAAGTTGTTTGGCATAGACTTTTTGAGCAGCTTCCTTTGCTGTTGCCATTGTAGGTTCTTCAGTCATTTTACAATTAAACATTTTTGCGTCCACGATCTTCTTACAATTAAAAATTTGTCTTTGAACGATTTTCTTAAATACTTTTAATGACGTCATCGTCATAACAAACATGACGACAACTAACTTCATGACGACATGATAACATGACGTCACTCGACAGACATAACCCACAGATAACTTATTTTTATATATATATAGATTTACTGATTCTGCCCATAGATTTTCAGCTCTTAGACATTCTAGAACATATCAAGGTTAGTTCTGTGTTCGGTTAGTTGTTAGTTCTGAACGGTGTTTAATTTTTAATTAGATGGCAATTATCATAAATTTAAAACATTTATAAGTGAAAAGATAGAATTCTGGTTGGGCCACCTCGGCAATCTCTGGAAGATGTTTGAAAAGAAATATTAAAGATTATTTGATTTCTTATGGCGGAACATGAGGATTGAAATATATATATATATATATATCGCATAGCCTACTGTATTTCAAACAGTAGGCTATGCGAAAAATCTTGTTCAATCCCGCTTTCTAGGGCTATAATGAAAGAAGGTTGAGATGGCTAGGCCACGTTCTGCGGATGAAGGATGACAGATTGCCGAAGATTGTCCTTTTTGGCCAACCCTCTGGGGCTATACGGAAAGCAGGTCGTCCTATTCTGGGATGGTAGGATGTCATAAATAAAGATTTAAAGGAAATGGGAACTTCCTGGGAGGGTGTAAAGAGGAAGGCCTTGAATAGGTTGGGTTGGAGGAGGAGCGTGCGTAGCTGTGTTGGCCTCTGGTGGCTTGGTGCTGCGGTGAGTTATTATTATTAGTAGTTGTAGTAGTTCCGTTATAGATTTTAATATGTATTTTGTCTGTATGCCCTGCTTTACGACCTCTGCTCTTCGTTGGGGGATTAGAGAGAGAGAGAGAGAGGGAAATTTATTATAACAAACAAGCAACAACTACAGTCTAACGGCCACCCCAAGAAGTAAAATACTTGGCCGAGAGGTAGGCAAAAAAAAAAAAGTTCATAACTTATATCCTCATCGTATATTATATTTTATTAATACCCATATAGTTCATAATTATTAATTTATCTATTACCCCTTGGTGTAGTGGGTAATTGGTAGAGCGTTAATCTCTATAGAAGATCGGTTGCCATGACCAGGGACTGAAGATCTCAGATTTGCTGAACTATCAAAATAGCCTAAAACTAAAAAAAAAAATATTCTATTAAAAACCCGTCTTAAATAAACTTTCTTAATCCAGAAGCTAACAGTATCCTTGCTTGCTCTTAGGCGTTCCGTACCGAATTCCTGGGTAGGCCAATAAACAATTGAACAGCGTTGTTTTGTAGTACATGTCATATAATGGAAGAAAATGTATCGAGACAGACGCTACTGTAGTACTGCATATATGAATGGATAAGGGAAAAATAAAGATGGCCTAACAAATAGAGGGGAAAATGGTTAAGTTTTCTGATTGTACCCGTTTTATGAGATAAAATTTTACAAACTGATTGCACATGGTACTTGAATGAAAATTTCATCAATGCAAACCCCAGGTATTTAGTCGGAGAGGCACGCTGTAGAATTTAAAATCCCACAAAGTTTGTTACAGTTTCTTGAATCCGAGGATACAAATAGGATAATGACAAAATTCGACTTACCCAAATATAACCTTCAGCCTATGGTAATGTTATTGTTTTGTTAAGTATAAATAAAGCAGTTTGAACAGTTGAAAGCCCGGCCATGATTTAGAATTAGCACTACATCTGGTTTTTGATTTTTTAAATGCTTATTCAGCTTGTATAACTGTTTGGTTATCTTTCCTTCAGAACAAGCAAGAAATTACAGGAAAATACGAAAAAAAACATTGAGATTTCATGAGGGGTTATAGGTAATCCGAAGGCTCCCCTCCTGCGTACTCGCATTGTCCTGAACCTTTTGTAGATGTTTTTTTTTCTTTTACGAGGCTTCCGCTGTCATGTCCCTTAAAGAAAAATTATGCATAGATTTTTTCTACAGTATCACATCTCTTTATTGAGCTATAATATATGTTTTAGGCCATATTATTTAAAGCTTATGGCTTTGAAGAAGAACAGAAAATTCAGTTTGCTGTCGGAACCGACGATGATTGTTTAAGGATGTTCTCTGAAGCTCTTGATGACTGTTATACAACTGCCAAAGGACACACTTATATCAGATCTCAAAAGGAAGCCCTTCAGTAAGTTAAAAAAATGTTCAATTATGTTCAAATTATTGAAACTCCTGCTTGTAGCGTTGATCTGAATTAGTCCCGTTCAAAGTCGACCTAATGGATAAATTTGTTCTAAAAAACTTGTAGACGTTCTAACTTATAGTAGGGGAAAGATACAGAAAAAAATGGTCGAACCAGGAAAAAATTGGTACAGAAATTATTTTTGCACCACTGTGTTCCGAAAAGAGAGCTCTACAACATATCAAAAATCTAAATCGCCATCCCGTTGCGAAATTCCCTTTTTTTCACGTTTTTTGCGCCTATTTTTTAGATATTTCCAGAATCCGAGAATGAGGAACCGTGAAAAGAAAAGTAGTTTATTGATGGTTTCCCTTTTAAGAAACGATTGTTTTTGTGCTCTTTTATTAGACAGTAACATCACGTTTAATCATTTAATTCTTTTTTATGTTTTTTTTTGTTTTTGTATGAAGTAAAAAAAAAAAAAACAATAAATAAACCAAGCAACACACGATCACGGGGTATTTTTCGAAGAGGAGCACGAATTTTTCGGTTCAGAATGAGGGTTTTCGTTGTAACATTCACCGACAGCTCACTTATTCCCAGTTCTCTTTTTTAGATGGCTGAGACCGCAGTTTTATGTCCCCTTTGTGAACGTTCAATAGACACCTCAGAATCGTCGGTACTGGCAGAAAAAGGAGCTACGGCGATCAATGAAGCTAGCAAAACGAGAGGTACCAGCATCTCTGTCGAGGCAGGGAACCAAGTCCATGTTGCTTGCAGAAAGACTTTCACAAACAAAATATACCTGTCGAAAATTGAGAATGAGAGACGACGAACCTTGCAAGAAAAGACGGAAGCAGAAAAAGTGGTACTCCGATCACGGACTCCAAGTTTCAACTTCCAAGAGTGTTGCTTTTTCTGCACTACAAGGATAAATCTCCACACTACCCACAGAAAAGGACACGAGTGGTACAAGGTTTAGACTAAAGACTTTGAAGAGAGTATAAAGGCAGTGTGCAAAATCCGTGATGATGATTGGTCAAATAACGTTTTCCGCCGAATATGTGCAGTGTCAGACCTGCACGCAGTTGACACAATTTATCACGCAGCCTGTTCTTCCATGTTTCGATTCTTCCAGCCAGATTTGCGACGCAAGAACTTTTTGGAATACTCGAAGATACTGAGCCAGATAAAAAACGTCCAAAAAGGGGGAGGCCAGGTCACGATGAAAGATATCAGGCGTTTTTGAAGCTGGCTACTTTTTTCGAAGAAAATGACGAAGAACAGTATACAGTCAGTGAACTTGTTGTTAAAATGGGAGAGCTTTTGAATGGGACAGACCTTGAACCGTACCGTAACAAGTACTTGAAGAGCAAGCTTCTGGAATATTTCAGTGACCAGCTAGTATTTGCAACTATTGACGGTAAGGCTGACGTGGTGACATTCAAAGAAAAAGCATCAGCGATACTCCAGAATTTTTATTACTTGGACAAAACCGATAACGAAGAGAGTGAGAAAATCAAGCTTATTAGAGCAGCAGCAAAGATTATCAAAAGTGATATGAAAGGACTTCCAGCACAGAAGGAATCATATATGACCGCAAAGCGGATTTCTTCTGGAGAACAGCTGGAATGCTCTCTACCTGATAGCCTAATGGTGTTCTTAGATGAAATATTCGTTGGAACCGATATTTCCTTCAAAGTGCTTGCCATTGGCAATTCCATCGTTCGAGCAGCTCGCCCACGTGCCCTCATTTGTCAACTGCAACAAGGCTTAGCAGTGCAACTGGATTACCATTTCATGTCCAGATTTCTTATTGACACTTTACACAGCCATGGATTCTGCTCCTCCTATGCTGAAGTCCAGAAATTTAAACGCTGTGCATCAGTCCATGATGAATCTAGCCTTGCAGGAGTTACCTCCGCACATGCTGTGCAGCATGTAGCTGATAATGCAGATCGCGATGTTTGCACGATGGACGGAAGAAACACTTTCCATGGGATGGCTCTGCTAGCAACAGTCACGCCTCTTCTCATTAACAGCCGATCGCCCATTCCGAGAGTTGAAGTTTCATTAGATGAAGTAGCCCAAAAAGGAAAAATTCCCATCTACCCTTACCGCTTAAGTGAGACAGTGCTTTCAAAGGTGCAATATGAGAAGATCCCTGGCAAAAATTTCAACGACCCGTATGCCTCACTCGATCAGCTCTGGTTAGCTACCGGGTTCCTGAATGTCCCAAGGTCGAGCTGGAATGGATTCATGCAGTCAGTTTTCTCTAACCAAATACATCATGAAACGGGAAACCTTCGCAGCAAGGCAAGCGTCTTATTTTTGCCCGTGATTGACCTCCCGTCTAGCAGCGAATCCTGCCTTTACTCAACCTTGCGCTTTGTAGCTTCACAAGGCAGAACCTACGGATTCACACCCGTTCTCACATTTGACCAGCCACTCTGGTGGAAGTCTATGAAGATCCTCAAGTCCGACACGACGAATGAGCTGAGTAGTATTGTTCTCAAGTTAGGCGGTTTTCATTTGATGATGAGTTTCGTCGGATGCATAGGACACCTCATGGAAGGTTCTGGTCTGAAAGAGGTTCTGGAATTGGTATACGCGACTGGTGCAGTGCCGCACATTCTTTCTGGAAAAGCGATTTCTAGAGCTGTTCGAGCTCACATTCTGGTGAGCTCGGCCATATATGCTCATCTCCTCGAAGAAGAGCAAGCGACGCTGACGTCTCTAGACATGTCTACTGTCTTCGCTAACGTACTGGATGGATACCTCCCACCCGAAGATCTCAGTCATGATCCCCAGCTCAAGCAACTTGAAAACTTTCTCAAGCAGAGACGCCAAGACCTGCTGACTCAGAGAACTGCGAATCTCTGGTTTCAGTATCTTGACATGGTTGGGATACTGCTTAAGTTCATACGTGCCGAGAGACTAGGCCTGTGGGATTTGCACCTACAATCTGCAGTAGAGATGCTTCCGTTTCTAGCAGCATCTGGACATAACCTCTATGTCAAGTCGGTCTGGATATACCAGCAAGAGATGGCTAAGCTTCAAACTAGTCACCCACCAATCTTCGAAGCATTTAAACAGGGAGGTCACATTATTAGAAGATCAGAGCGACGCTGGTCTGGGCTCTCGGCAGATCTTGTCATCGAGCAGGAGTATATGAGAAGTCTGAAAACATCGGGCGGTCTTACAACTGGAGGTGGGATGACAGAACAGCAGAGAGCCATTTGGGTTCTGTCAAGACCAGCATGCCTGGAGATCAACCTCTTGATGCAAAATTTGACAAAAATTGGTTACTCGACAAGTGAGCAGCACCGCGACATGAGTTCCAGTAGAAAGGAGCGTGACTTCGACGATACCCAGAAGCTCGTCGGATACTTCGGAGAATCTTCTCCGTTCAGAGGTGACAATCAGCTTAGAAACAATGCCAACGGCATAACTTCTTCCCAAGATGTTAATGTTGACGAGGCCGATGTGGCTCGAAAGTTGATTCTAAGTAAGATGACGGGAAAAACCTTGAAGGAGCAAGTCTTCAAGAAAAAAGACCAAGTGACCCTAATGAATGCCAAAAAGGCGGGGTCCTCTGTGGTAGCGCACATAGATCCGGCGCTCCTTTTCCAGCGGTTTATAATAGTAGCCCAACGAACTGACCTCCGAGAAGAATACTTCAAGTACGAACTTTGTACGATTCCTCCTTCTCTTTTCGAAAGCGATGGCCTTATGAGAAAAGCAAATAAGCCAGAGCTTGCAAAAGCGATCTTTCTGGCTTGCGGGATTGAGACTCAGTCACCCTCAAGACCTGCTTCTGCGTGTAACATCGTCTTGGATGGTGGTTCTCTTCTACATCGAGTTCCAGGGAAGGTAGGGTCAACCTTCAAAGTCATCTTTGCTTCATACGTCCATTACGTACAAGCAAGGTACCCTAGTGCGATCGTTGTGTTTGACGGATATGAAGGTGGTCCAGCAATCAAAGATGCTACCCATTTACGTCGAGCAAGGATGGTTGGCCGCCAAGTCTTTTTCACCGAAGAGATGACCCTCTGCATGAAGAAAGAAGAGTTTCTTTCATGTAAGACAAACAAAGGACGTTTCCTGAAGCTGCTCGGCAACCATTTGGAAGCCGTTGGTTTCCGAATTTTCCACTCGGAAGGAGACGCCGACGTTCTGATTGTAGAAAAAGCCGTAGAAGCTGCTAGTCTTACAGACACAATCGTGGTTGCTGACGATACTGACATCTTGGTTCTTCTGATCAGTCGATCAGATTCGCGTTCCGGGCGTTTATATTTCTCACCTGAAGCTAAGTTTGGCGGTACTAGTTCAGCTTGGGATATTAGTGAGATGAAGCAGAAGCTAGGAACAGATGTCAGCAATCTGATACCGTTCTGTCATGCCGTGCTGGGTTGTGACACAACCTCTCACCTTTACGGAATAGGAAAGGGCAAAGCCGTTCAGCTGCTACTTTCCAACAAGAGTTTCAGGGACAGCGCTGCTATATTTGGCGACAAGCTCGCATCGCTTGACGATATTGTGGCAGCAGGAGAGCGAGAATTGTTGATACTGTACGGTTGCCCTGATGTTTCGAACCTGGAAACTGCCAGAAAGCTAATCTTTCACAGAAAAGTGAGCACTGCCACCACTTTCGTGCATCTACAAGAACTGCCACCGACTCAGGCAGCAGCGAAGTACCACTCGCTACGTGTCTACTGCCAAGTTCAAATCTCGCTCGGGAACCCAGTAGACCCTTTACGCCTGGGATGGAAACTGCAGGATAACGAAGTTTTTGCGCCAATAAAAACAGATCTCCCTGCCGCTCCGTCTCAGCTGCTGAAAATTATCAAATGCTCGTGTCGTATTGACGGCTGTGATAGTGAAAAGTGTACCTGTAAGAAAAACGGACTTGAGTGTACTATAGCCTGCCGTACCTGTAAGGGAAGCTCGTGCAACAATTCGAAGTTTCAAGAAGAAGAACTTAGTGAAGAAGAATAACAGTTAACTGTGATGTTGAAAAATCTAGTTCCTATATTTTGATGATGTGCAATTTTTATATATTTGAAAAATAAGATAAAAGCTTTTCTCTGAACACATTAAGTTAGAACCTACCTTGTTTCATGGTGTTTGGCGCTGAGGTGTTTCGTCATTCCTGTTTATTGTTGTTTAGTCTTTTTTTTTTCTAAGCCTTTCGTATACATAGCCAAATAGACTAAAACGCTGGTAAGATTTTTTTTTCCCCAAAGACACAGTTTTTTTCCCCATTTTTTTTTTTTTTTTTGCTGATAAATATTTTTCTTTTGGTCAGGTAACAAAATGAGTATCAGAAATGAATTCAGAGCCAAAAGCTGATCTAAAAAGATGTGTAGAACATTATAGTTTACGTTTTTAAATTTTTTTCCTGGTTTTTGAGAAAATAAATAAAAAAAAACATAAAAAAAACAATTTCGCATCGAGCTAGAGATTTAGATTTTTGATATGTTGTTAAGCATTTTTTTCGGTCCGGATGGTGAAGAAACCATTTCTGTACCAATTTTTTCCTGGTCAAAACTTATTTTTCTCCTACTATTAGTACTCTTTGGGCTCTAAAACTTTCAATATTTGCAATTTACGCTTTGTTATTTCGGCTCCCCCTCTCTTTCATTCTCTCTCTCTCTCTCTCTCTCTCTCTCTCTCTCTCTCTTCTTTCTCTTTTAAGTTTTTAGTTGTTTTTTGTTTATTTACATATATCTATATATATATATATATATATATATATATATATATATATATATATATATATATATATATATATATATTATTTTTTTTACTATCTTTAACTCTTAAATTAAAAGGGTATTGTGTTAGATTTTTAGGTAGCAAAATTAAGACGTCTGGCATTCAAGGGAAGAGCGATGAAGAAAGAGGTTTGGAGGCTTGCAGGATGATCCTGTCCCACATTCCTGCAGAAAATGATAATTTTCATGCAAGAGCGATCTACCTAGGTAATGCCTTTATGACTTTCGTAGATCTTTTCGGTTTACAGATCTTTATAGTTACAAATAGTTTTTATGCTGCTATTCACTTTTAGAAAATTTTGTCGTGTTCTTTCTTTCTCCTTTAATTATTATTGCTAGCCAAAAAGGCCCGCTTCGTTGGCGTTTTTTCATCTCTCTCCGCTTCACGCTTGTTATCGTGACGTTAATATACCCTTCACTCGGTGCTTTGGACCATTTAAAAGAGAATATCTTTTCAACTTGTATAAATTGAAGTCGTAAAAACAAACACACCTAAATTTCTGTTATTATAACTAAAACAAATGCCAAATGTTACCTAATTGTTTAACGAGACAAACATTGGCGTGTGATGTCATACAATCCGTACAGCTTTGAGCTTACAGACATAGCCAATTACTTTGCAAACCGAAGAGGTTGCAGAGTTTTTGCCTAGTAAGAAGTTGGCCATACCGCCTTTTTGTAGCCTTCCTAGGCTAGCTCGGCCCTTCGGCCCTCATGTATGGCCCCCACTTTTTTGGATCCGGGGCTTTTGCCTGTGGCCCTTGCAGTTGACTATCGCTTCCCATAGACAATGTGTCTGAATCTTCACGAAAAAATGTGTGCCGAAATTTCCTGATGGCGTTGTTTTAAACTACGTAAAGGCGCAATCACTTTTGTCTTTTTCTCTTTACCTCTAATTTAATTGAAAATCCATATACAAAAGAAAAAAGAGCAATTACACTTAAAGCAGTAAGAAAAACTTTGTTAAATTGTATACTTAAAAGAGACAAGACAACGAAGAAAAAAAAATCAATCCAGTTAAATATAAATCAAAAAAGAATTTAATATAACTTAGATTTAATTATTAAATTGGATCTGGACATTTAAGAGATAGTAGCTCGTTATACATAAAATCAAATAAATTCTGCAATGCTCATTTATGATGAGAAAAGAACCCCTTCGCCTTCAATCGGATTCAATATAAGTCTGCGTGTGGATTTTAATTTAACATTGATTTTTATTCCACGAATGTAATTCTCATCCAAATGGGAAATATTTTCAATATTTATACTTTTACCGATGAAGAAAAATCGCCTAACGTTCGAGCTCGAACCCATGACTCTGATATTAGAAGTATGATGCTGTACCAACAGTGCAATCCCGGTTGCTTTTGTTGGTTTTTATACCTTTATTGCATTTATATTTCAAAATAAATGGGACTTTCTCTGTTCTTAAGTTAAGCTGCTATTCAACACACCTCATGATAAGTACATAGCCTACACAGGAATGTATTGTTATTTGGAGGGGGGGGCACATAATTTTGGATGAGGTATGGGAACTTGAAAGTTAAGAAACGCCGAGTTATGTGAATAATCATGGAAATTGTGCTGAGTGGTGGAAATAGTCCAAAGGTCGCATTCTCTAGCGTGCGTGCCTTGTTTATTTTAATCTTGATTCGATGAAGAAAACTCAGTCAAGTAAACCTTTCAGAAAGAAAAGCCTTTATTAAAATAAACGTTTGTTTGTGGATAACCTGTATGGTAGACCTACGACAAAAGATAATTTGGTATGGCTAATCTTAGAGATAATCATTTTTAACCTATAAAAACCATAAAATTGTTCATGTTTCCTTTTTTCAGTTTAAGTACAGTACCTTTTAACTAATAAGCTAACACTAATAGGCAGTTTATATGCTGCGCAGTTTATTATAACATTAAATATATAGTATAATACGCATTGTGTATGTATAGTATACTGTATAGTATGCTGTGTATTACCTTGGACCTTAGTTTTTCCGGAGCCACTGGTCGCTCATAGGGCATCGATGAAGCCTCTCCAGTCGTACTAAAGCGGTGCTGCAGTGGTAATGTCTTCTATTCAGGTACTAACGATGTTTCAGCTGTCCTCTGATCTCAGCCAAGAGTTCGCGGTAAGGTGTTCTTTGCACGACGTCATGCTCTGCCGCTTGGTTTCCAATGGCATGCTGTCCTAGGAAGGAAGCCTCCTTTCATCCGGAGTATATATTCTAAATATATCCACCTCTTCTTCCTTTGAGCAGTATTGAGGGAATGGCCCATTCTACTGTGGATGCCAGAGTTACTGACTTTCTGTTGCCAGCCTATTCCTTAGCCGCGTGTTTCGAATGCATATTTATATGCTATGTAATACTACATGCATATGTATAGTATATATACACTGTATATTATACTACATATATAAGTTTATAGTGTATTAATTAAGCATATATTAAGCACGATACTGTACAACAGATAATAAACTAGCACTATAAGGCAGCTTTCTGTGCTTTGCAACTAGTATCTTTAAGATGTTGGTGTTTTGTTCTTTCACTTTTCCACAGTTAAATGCACGACAATACTTTTATTATAGGTATGATGGTGCGACGAATCATTAAAGCCCAGCTAGATCCAAGTTTTATTGATGATCGGGACTATATTGGTAACAAAAGAGTGGAGTTGGCTGGCTCTTTAATTGCGCTAGTTTTTGAGGATTTGTTCAAGCGACTGTGTCAGGACATTGCAATGCACGCGGAAAAAGTTTCGGGTGCAACTATGGCAACTTCTTTTGATGTGTCTGAGTTCATTACCAAACAGACAGTATCTCAAGGCCTTATATTTGCTATAGGAACGGTAATCAACTTAAATGATCATGAGTGTTTCTTTCATTTTCTCTCTTTTCCTAGACGGGATACTGTCTGTGGTATCAGTGGGTGCTATTATGTTGAACAAAGCGGTTATAAAACTATTATAAGATGGTTATAAAAACTTACTTTTGATTTTTTGGCAGTATTTGATATTTGTCTTTTTTTTAAAGAATGAAGTGCAGTGATGATACATGTTTCCTGATTGACTATTACTTTTCATTATTTTCCTTTTTGAGAATAAATAGATTTTTCTTTTTCTAGTGTGGGAGACATGATGGGCCACTATTTGGAAAATATAAATAGCGACGAAGACCTGTGGTGGGAGGACGCCCTTTATTACGCGAAAGGCATTTTTTTTTTTTTTATGGATTACTTTTTTTGTAGCATCCGGTGGTTTTGGTTCGGCGGCTATTTAATCTTTTTAAAAAGGAATATAGGTGACTTCTAAGGTTAACAGTAAATTTTATTAAAGATGTCGTCACTGAGAAGGAGTAGAGGCGGGGTTAAACAACAACAAAAAAATTCAAATAAAATGAAGTGCAGCTATATTATGAAGCTTAGTAATTGGCCTCATATATCTAAGGGCAAATCGAAAGTGTTTCATTAATTCTCCCTCTATTTCTAGACGAGAACTGTCAAAACTAAGTTCTAGCGAACGATTTTATTTCTTTAATTTTAGGTAATCTGAGTGAGTGCTATTATGTTGACCGATACTGTTATAATATCGTTATAACATGATATTAAAAAGTTTCTAGGTTTATTCTAATTACAAAAATAAGCATGAAAAACACCCAATTTCATTAAGACAATATCTAAAAGCCTCAGAACGTTACAAAAACTTTGTAAGATGGTTATAAAAGTTAATTACGATTTTTTTTTTTAGGTTTTTTGATATGCGTCTTTTTTTTAGAATAAAATGTATTTTTAATTATAAAGCTCAATAATTAACTTCCAGATTTATTCTAATGAAAAAAACAACAAAATAAAACGGTTTCCTTAAGACAGTATCTCAAGGTCTTATATATGCTGCTTATATTATGTAGCTCAGTAATTAACTTTTAGGTTTCGCTGTAATTGCAAAAAAGCATATAAAACTTCCAATTTCGTAGATGATATAAATATTCGTGCATGCAAGGCTGAGCTGTGGAACAAGGCTTAATTTTGGCTGTGTTATGATTGAAACGCATAATGTAAATAGAGGCTGAAGTGAAGAAAATATGTGTAAATACTCCAAATACTATGGATCAGATTTCAGTCAGTGTGTGTTTTTTAACTAAATTTGTACGGTAAAGAACTATGGTTCTGACATCGTTGGAGTTGGAAAGTCTGATTTTGGTTCTTAACAAACAAACACAACTTAGAAACAATAGAGAAATTTTCTCAAGACAGTGGAATTCAATTCAGTGAATATTTTGGCCCTATGTGTAAGGGCCGTCTTAAGCACAACACACACACAAAAAAACACCATATGTATATATACCATACATATATATATATATATATATATATATATATATATATATATATATATATATTTATATATATATATATATATACATACATATATATGTATGTATATATATATATATATATATATATATATATATATATATATATATATATATATATATATATATATATATATGAACTTACATTAAAATGCAAACTTTAAAAATAAAAATGTTTTGTTTCAGTTCAATGTTTAGTTCAACAAATTTCTAGTAGGACTGATAAATAAAATGTTGTGAGATGATAAATTCATTCAAATGAAATAAAATAAAACAGTTGAATACAAGATTTCAAAGCTAATCTTCCTTTATTGGCAGATAGCCTAAAAGGCCTTCTAGTAACGGGTTCAATACTATTGTAAATTGGTTTAGTAAAATATTTTGTTAGATCATTTTCAATTAAATTTCAGTATAAAGAATTTAGTGAATATTCCCCTAAGTCCCTATTTAAGGAAACACTATTATTTATTTTGAGACTAATTACGATTGATTCCCGAATCACCTGTTTTATTCCCAAATCATTACTAATGAGAGAAAAATTTTCAAAAAGTATTGTGTGGCTGGGATTATTAGATATATAGCAAGCTAAAGCAGAATCATATGAGTTATTAGAACTATTAGAAATTAATGCTTTGTCTGTGTCTTCTTTATGCTGGTGTAGCCATTTTTTTAGATTCTAATGAGTTCTGCCAACATAGTAATTGACACCATCGCATGGTATTTAACGGCTACACCAGCATAAAGAAGACATAGACAAAGTTTAAAAAAAACATTTTTAGTTTTAAAGTTTGCATTCTAATGTAAGTTCTTATATATATATATATATATATATATATATATATATATATATATATATATATATATATATATATATATATATATATATATATTATACATATATATTGGTGTTGTGCTGAAAAAGGCCCTTGGACATAAGGCCGAAATATTCGTTTCATTGAATTCCACTGTTTTGAGAAAATTTCGCTGTTGTTTCTGAATTATGTTTGTTTGTTATGGAAAGGCATTGTGGTCTTTGTCGCTATTTTTGCTATTTCTATTTTTGCTCTTAATTCAGGGGAGTTAGGCTGTTCGATTTTTGACAGGGGAAACTCCCTTTTTATAACATTATGTTAGTTTTCTACTTTTTCTGGTTGTGTTGTTTATTTTATAATCCTACTGTTTTATTTTTTTTTTCTCATGTTTCTTCTTCTTTTTAACGATCTAATTTTGCTTAAGACTGATGGAAGTGGCATGCCTGTGATTCCATTTTGGGACAAACTGTTATTGCTCCTTTTTTAACGAGGGAAGTGGGGGGAGCTGCTTTTGGACCGGTAGGGGATAGGGAGTTAAATTTTATATGGTTTTTCGGGCTTAGGGAGAATTCCCTAACAATAATCGTAGCTCAGCTGTCTCATCGTAAAAAATGTAGTTACCAGGAGGACTATATAAAGAATTTCCTTTTAGGGGTAAATCATTTGGTCATATAATAGGCCAGCAAAAAATACCCATTTAACTATCATTTTAGTAATTGAATAAAAAAAGAGAATAAATCTATGAAAAGTGGAGAGCAAATTTAAAATTAAAACGTTCATAAGCTAGCGTATAAAATTATACGCTGAATCAGATTATGCGAAAAATTATACGAGGATTCAGAGCCATTCTTGGTAATTTTGAAAAAAAAAATCATCTGATTTTCCTGATTAACTTTAAAAAGAGATAGTACAATGAAAAAAAAACAACATAAAACTAAACATTTTAACCTTCAAAATATGAACAGTTAAAAAAGTCTAGCCTTTGTGTACTGGTTACTAACTTTGGCGTCTGAGGTTTGTTTATTCAATCTCCTTTTTTTGCATATATTAACAGATATTATAGATAACTTATAATATCTCAATTAACAAATAATAGTAATTGAGTAATTTTGAAACAGCAAAAAAGTTTCTTTTGTGTTTCTTAGATCTGTGCAGCACGGTCATCGTGATAGTGATTCGTTTGTGACAATTTTTTGTAAAATTTCATTTCGATTTACAATTTGATTAACCAGATCCATAACTAGATATCCCCCCCCTCCATTCCAAAAACTTTGATTTTTAAAATTCATAAAAAAACATGCCCGAAGCGACCCAATAAATTATTAATATTATTGATATATATATATATATATATATATAATAAATTATTATACATTAATGATAAATTAATGTACTTCCTCTTACACTTATAATTATTATGTATCGTTTCTTATATCAAATATTTATTTTATTTCTTTTTATAGGGTAATTGGATTATTGGGCGATTTGGTATGCACAGAAAAGGTGTAAGCCAAGTATTGTCAAGATTTTCTTACATATCTATGCTTGGAATGTTGACGCGTGTCAATTCACAGTTTGAAAAAACTCGAAAAGTTGGAGGTGTCAGATCCCTTGTCGGGTCACAATGGGGTGTTCTTTGTCCCTCAGATACACCAGAAGGAGAAGTAAGTCTATGCTGAAAATACTGATAGTTTCTGAGTCCAGCCTGATTATTGAAGGTTGGATATAACATAATTGGTCGTTTTGTTAGGAATATTGTCTCTATGGAAATGTTTTTTAATTATGAAGTAATTCACGGGATTATAAATCTTTGTATTAAAGAAAGCAGTGGGATATTTAGGTCTTACTTTGACGCCGACTTGGTGAGTTACTTCCGTATCAGGATCGTATGTTGGATTTCGAATGTCTATTTTGTCGCCCTGTATTCTGAATAATTTTGTTGATCTCCTTGCGAATATATTTATCATTATTACTACTACTACTAACAACTCACCACAGCACCAAGCCGATTGCCATTTCATTTTTTCATATCTACCCTATTGCATGTACCTAAAAGTTGCACGTTTCATTGTCTTTTCTTTTGCCCTTAGTTGTGTTGTCAGGCCATATTGTGTCCACTATAGAAATTACCTTTGTATTCTGGTGTACAAAGAGATTAATTATTAAGTATAATCTGCAACACATTAATTATATGGTTCGGATTTTCAAAGACATTTACTTGTTTTTACTTTATTTCCTTTTTATTTTTACTATCTGTGTACGCTATTTTCATTTATTCAGGATGTCCACTGAAGAGGGTGAGAAGTCAATAATCCAGTAACCATGAGTTAGCCAATTCTATTTAATGCTGATTGGATAATGGGGAGGGGGAATAATCAAATGAAATAATTTAAATAAAATGAAGTAATAATGAAAATCTATTTTTGGTTCTGGGTGAGTTCTTCGTCACTGAGTTGGGGGGGGGGGGGGTATTGAAAGACAACTCAGAATTCTCAGATAGCAAGCCTTCTAAAATGTTACACATTTAACATGTCAGGAGCAATTTGCGTGAAAATGTGTTGTTTGGGAAATATTCCTATTGAGGTTTCGAGCAATCAAACCATGGAGTAAACTGTCGTCGAGTTTCAATAAGAGTTAGACATACAAGCTAGAAAGCGAGTTAAGCATTCATTAAATAAGATAGCCGCTCCTCACAAAGTTGTAAGTGGTATAAAGTTAAGGAACCTACTCGATTTGCCTTAAGGTGGTAATTACTTCTATTTGACCATTAAATGCTTTAAGACTCTTTTTGAAGAATTTTTGTTCTTAAAAAAACCTTGGCTCATCGTTTTCTTTACATATATTTAAAATTATAGGCATGTTTGTTTTCCATATTAATTACTAACGTGTAACGTTGAGGATTCAACATGTAACGAATTCGGCCCTTTTGGGCTTGTGATAGCCGCTTTGTTGAAATAAATATTCAGATTCATAATGCTGAAACTTTAAATACGCAACGTTTATGATTCAAGTATGTAACATCAAATATAGGCTCTGGGAGTTTTCAAAAGTAACAAATGTAATAGGGGTTAGTACTTGAAATTTTGAGGTTTCTCTCGTGACCTCCTCCCTCCCAAATTATTGACATGTGCCTCTGTCTGTTCTAGAATTAGACGGAGTTTTGACTTGGCCTGTTTGGTAATAGATAAATTTTGGGTTGTATACCGAGTACATTTGAGGACATAACCCATTTTTGGTTTGTAAAGTTACTTCGGTGAATTTTCAAGCTACTTTACTCTTATGGTCTGAATGTTTGGATACATTCTTATGGACGATTCCCCGAATATATTTTCATTCAAAACGTGTTACTTATTCCCTGTAAATCCCAGGAACTTAACCTTTTGCTGGGGCTGCTATTTGAAATTTTTAAATTGCCCTTAGTGCCCCATTAACGAGGCATATGCACTATTGACAAGTCATACTATCATCTTTGCCGTTTAGATCAATCAAATTAAAAAGAATATTCGGTACTAGTGTACAGTTGGGGCAGTTGAGAAGGAAACGCTATGAAAACCTGGAAAACACTTTAAAAAACCTTAAAATACTTAATTATATCACTCCTAAATGCCCTTCAATTTACCCCCCCCCCTAATGTGCAAATATATAGCCCAAATTTTATATTTCCCATACATTTTGCCATATATCACTCTTTTCAAATTAATAACTGTAAGTTGAATTAACGTTGACGAAATCAAGGACCAAAAAATATATGGAAAATAAATAATTTAGACGGTATGATTATACATTATAGGAGCGGAGGAAACTGAAGTGGCTTATAGGAATGATATAAGTAAGTATCTTAGAATTATTCAAAGTTGTTTTCAGAACTTTACAGTGTTTCCTTTTCAACAGCCCTAAATCTACACTGATACCGAATATTTGTTTGGGTCCAATGCATGGCATATTGCCCCGTGATAACAGATATTGTCTATACCTTTTAGTTATTTTTTTTTTAAGATTTGAAATATTTTGCCATTTATGACTACATTAGCTTCATGAAAGAGGTATAATATCTGAGTAAAACCTTCAAAGTTCTTAGTGGTCTAGTAAGTTTAAATTATGTCTAATCGAACTGTTTAATGTTTTAAACTTCATCTAAACCGTTAAAATTCTTTTTGTGGCTCTTTTGTTGGTGATTGTAATGTTATTATGCATAATTAAAAAAAGTGGGGGGGGGGATAAGTTGATTAAGTTGATGATGATTACTATTAAAAGTTTCGTCTTTTTCTATTTTAGGGATGTGGCTTGGTGAAAAACCTTGCTCTTTTAGCTCATATTACAACCCCATCTGACGATAAGGAGCATAGAAGCTTGGTTAAGAGTCTTGGAGCCGAAGACATTCAATGTGTTGACTTGAGCAAACTTGGCAAAACTTATATGGTCCTTGTGAATGGTACATCTTCATCAACTATATTCTTTTATTTCCTATTTATCCTCTTTCCAATTCGAAATCTATGTTTGTAGCCACCTATGCAGGGCCTTATCCATGATTTTTAGTTGGGGGGATACAAAAAAGCCCTTAAAAACTCATCAAAAATATGTTTGTATGTATTTTTATTATTTAGGAAAATACTTCAGGGGGGGGTTGAAACCCCTTACCCCCACCTCTGAATACGGCACTATACCTGTGTTTAAATTTTGGGTTTGCGCCTACCATTTTAACCATATCTTTCCCATTGTATCTGCTGGCTGTTCCTAAGGTGCTCGAGACCATAGTGACAATTTTGGTCTATTGTCAGATAATCTTCTAAGCGTAAAACTATCACAAACCCCTATCAATAAATAAATGAAACTCAAACAAACAGAAATTAAAATAAATAGCCAAGTCAAACTCAAAACGAGCAAAAATCAACATGAGTACGGCTGATAACTCCTTTGCCTTTCTCAAGACCAGAACAAAACTCGTGCTTCACTGGAAAAAGAAACAAACAAAATGACCGAGGATTGTCAGTTTAATTACATATACTAACATTTCTTCCTTATGGTTTTGATAATTTTTCATTTATGAAAGTAAGAAAGCGAAAAACATTTCAAACGTATGTTGTTTTCAGTAAAGCGCAACTTTTGTTCTGGTCTTGGGAAGGCACAGGAATTATCAGCTCTACTCATGTTAATTTTTGTTCATTTTGAGTTTGACTCGGTTATTTGTTTTAATTTCTGTTCCTTTTGAGTTTCGTTTATTTGTTGATAGAGATTTGTGATAGATAGTTTTATGCTTGGAAGATTATTTGACTTTAGTTTTACTCATTCTTGGCTTAATGGAGCTCTTTATTTTTTTTTTCTTGAAAAACTTGTCTTATGGAAAAAGCTTTTCAATTAATTTCCGTTCGCTTTTTATTGACATATTCTTTTTCATTGACAAATTATATTGTATATCTTTTCAGTTTTCTTCAATAAGAATCCTTAACATGGGTTTCTATTTGTATGTTGGAGAAACTTTTCAACAATTTTTAATCCTGCCACAAACAGTATTTTTAAATTCCATTTTATAGCTTCTGAAAACTACCTGAAAAATAAACTTAATATCATTCCCAAAAGATTCTATCTATGCTCTTTGACAACCTTGATAAACTTACACTCTTTTTATTTATTTAAATTGTAAGAGCAGAAGAAGTAATAGTAGTATCTCCAAAAGTTTCACCGCCTTTTTATTCATTTTAAAGCAGCACTTAATTTTAAATCATAATGGATCAATTGCATAATTGTGGGGGGTGGACATGTCTAATATCCTAAAGACATAGTTGCTGGAATACCTTTCTACTATGCTAAACAAAATGGTTGTCACAAAATTTTGACTGGATGCGTTTCGAAAATGAATGGGCTTGAGAGAAGTGCTGCTTACCCTCCAATTTCTTATTACTCTTAAAAAAGATACCTGAGACTCGTGCTGTAATTGGAGTGCAAGGGAGAGGGCTTCCCTCTTCATATATCTAGTGAAGACATTTTAAATAAGTGAAAACATTTTAAATGTAAGTTGTTTTCAGTAAAGTGCAAACTATGTTCTGGTCTTGAGAAGGCATGGGGTTTGTCAGCCCTACTCATATTAATTTTTGCTTGTTTTGAGTTTGACTCGGTTATTTATTGTATGATTTAAATAAAAAAAAAAATACTTTTAAAGTTTTTTGACTTTTTGAACTTTAATAAATTAGAAATTATTAAAACTCTAACGAATATATATATCAGCATATGTATACTAAACTGACAATCCACAGCTATTTTTTTTTTCAGTAAAGTGCAAATTATGTTTTGGTTTTGAGAAGGTATGGGGGTTGTCAAAGATATATACCTTATGTGCCCTAAGGGCATAACTTACCTTGTGGTGTGGGGGTTGTCATCCTCAAATTAATAATTTCTGGTCCTTTCAACTGTGTTGAACGAAATAGCTATCTCAAAAATTTGATTGGATGTGTTCGGAGAAACGGTGGGCATGAGAGGGGATGTTTGTTGTCCTCCAATCACTTTCGACTATTAAAAAGGGCACTGTTCAAAATTTCTGTTAGATATATTTCGGGAAAATGCGATGTGTAGGGGGGGGGGTATTCATCCTCCGATCACTCTGAAAAGTTCTGATTACAAATTCAATGAGCCCCCTCCGAAGTTTATACTATAACACTTTCTATATATGCTTTATATGCCCCCGGGACATAACTTACAACTCTTACCCTGAGAGCTCTGTAGGGGCTGTCATCCTCAAGACATAATTTCCGGACCTTTCAATTACGTTGAACAAAATGACTATCTTAAAATTTTTATTGGATGTGTCTGGGGACATGGTGGACGTGGGAGGGGGGTTAGATGTCCTCCAATTACTTTTGACTATTAAAGGGGGCACCGGTCCTTTCAATTTTCAATTAAATGAGCTGTTTTGAAGTTTCTGCGACAACAAATGGCTATCTCAAAATATCTATCAGATGAATTTCGGGAAAATACGAGGTGTCTGGGGGGGTCTATTCACCCTCCGATCACTCTGAATCTTAAAAAGAGCTCTAGAACTTCGGGACTATTAATCCAACGAACGCCTCCGAAGTTTATACGATCACTCTTTCTGTATATATCTTATATGCCCCAAGGCATAAATTACAACCCTTGCTCTGAGGGCTGTAGGGGGTTGTCATCCTCAAAGACATAATTTCCTGATCCTTCAACTACGTTGAACAAGATGGCTATTTCAAAATCTTGATTGGATGTGTTTGGGGAAATGGAGGGCGTGGGAGGGAGTTTAGTGGCCCACCAATCACTTTTGACTATGAAAAAGAGCTCTTGCTGCTTCAATTTCCAATCGAATGAGCTCGCTTTGAATTTTTTACGACAACAAATGGCAAATTTGGCAACAAAATCTCAAAATGGCAACACATCTCAAAATTTCTAACAGATGCATTTCGGGAAAATGCGAGGTTGGGGGGGGGGTATCCACCCTCCGATCACTCTGAATCTTAAAAAAGGCACTGGAACATCTGATTTCCAATCAAACGAACCCATTCCAGAGTTTTTACGATCATCCGTTCTGTATATACCTTATATGCCCCTAGGGCATAACTTATAACCCTTGCCCTGGGGGCTCTGGGGGATTGCCATTCTTAAAGACGTAATTTCCAGACCTTTCAATTACGTTGAACAAAATGACCATTTCAAAATTTTGATTGGATGTGTCTGGGGAAATACAGGCCTGGGAGGGGGTTTAGTTGCCCTCCAATCGGTTTTGACTATTAAAAAGAGCACTAGCCAATTCGATTTTCAACCGATTGAGCTCTTTTTGAAGTTATTACGACAACAAATGACCATCTTAAAAAAAATTTATCAGGTGAATTTCGGGAAAATGCGAGGTGTGTGTGTGTGGGGGGGGGGGGTATCCAACCTCCAATCACTCTAAATCTCAAAAAAAGGCACTTAGACTTCTGATTAGCAATCAAATGAGTCCTTTATGAAGTTTATATGATCGCCTTTCTATGTAAAGCTTTAATTCCCCTAGCGCATAGTTTAAAACCCTTGTCCAGAGGGCTGTGGGGGGGGGGGGGGGGGGTTCGTCATCCTCAAAGACATAGTTTCCGGATCTTTCAACTACGTTAAACAAATGGCTATCTCAAAATATTGATTGAATGGATTTGGGGAAATGCTGGGCGTGGGAGGGGGGCTAGTTGCCCTCCAATCACTTTTGACTATTAAAAAGGGCACTAGCCCTTTCAATTTTCAATCGAAGTTTCTATGTTAACTTCTTTGATACGAAATGCCCTGGTCTAAACAAACAAAAAACAATAATAGTAATAATACATTGTGCCCACATCGATCTTTACGTAGGCAGCGCTATTGCGCTGCCTATGATATCGTATCTAATCAAGTACTTAGTATATGCCTGAAATTTAATTCATGGAAGAGTAGCTTAAGGGGCTCGGACTTATCCGTAGTATACACAAAGACAGTGGCCCATGGTTAGGCTTAATAAACATTCTACAAAAAAGTCATTTTTGAGTTTGGACGAGAATACTAAAATGGCTAAGAATGAAAATGCAAAAAAAGGTTTTTCTTTTCGAAGGTGATCCAAGCAGCAGGTTAACAAGGTGTAACGAACTAGGGTTGTTGGCGCAAATAGTTTTTCCTTTGGCATTTTTTTTCTTAAGAAGTGACTCTTCTTTTCACATTTTACTTTGACGCAGAAAATATTTTTGGTGTGTAAATGAAGTATTTTTACTGTAGTCTTAGGTTTGTTCAATACCTTTATTTATAATTTGGACTTGCTTATATAATTTTTTTTTTTTTGTTTGTCTGGATGTTGCTTTGAGGTGGTGTAGCCCTGCTAAAATTTTATAGCAACAATAATGTTCTGGTTGATATCAACATATTGAGTAGCAGAGTATTTTTTGCAGGGAAAAACAAAGATCCCACAGCCGAGCCGTGAAGCATATCCTGCCGCACAGAGTACAAAGCCGAATGGTTTTAATTGCTTATTTTTAACCAGAATTATAACCAGGTGATAAATTTGGTACACAGGAGACAAAACTCAACTCGAACGAGTGGCCTCAGGATCTCTAGTAGAGTTATGGGTCTAAAGTCGATAACAAAAATGTATATTAACCAGGCTCTGTTACACAGTAACAATCACTGGAATGGGCTCTCCAGGTTGAGGGGTTGTAAGATATAATTTTCTTGGGACCTAATAAGGGCCCTTGCTAGAGTTTAAGAAGCAATGAACTGACTGATTAATTTTCTCTATTTAATTTTAAATTTTAATTCGATTGCTAAAATGAACTGTAAATAAGAAAGCTTTGTTTTATGTTTCTTAAAAGCAATTTTAAAAAAATCTACGTAAATGTGGTTTGAGATTAAAAGTCTTTATTAATGTTGAAAAATCAATTCATTTATTAACACTATTGTTACACTAGCATGTACAATGAACATATTTAAGAACACTCACATGGGTGATGACTTTAAAGTATAGAACAAAAAACCATGTTTCCTATGTTTTCAGTAGAAAAAACAATTATTTTTTTCAAATGACAGTAAAGAGTGACGCTTAAATTTAAACACGAATAAAAATAATCATATTTATAAATACCCCTCTCAACTCTCTGCTGACTTTTTGAAAGTACTTTGAATGCTGTAGATATAACTTGTTTGTAATTGCAAGTACTTTATTTGCTGTTTTACCTTTGAGAACATATAAACTCGAAAATCTTTAAGTTTCAAAGCCTTCTGACTAAATTTTTTTTTTTTAGTTAGAGCCTTCATTCTTTCGGTACTGACATAAAAACTTCAGCAAAAGGAGTAGAGAAAAAGGTTGACAGCATTCCTTCTTATGTATAAGACAATATCTGTTTTGCCCTGGAACTGGTTGGCTGTTTTGTTTGGTAGCATTTTGCTGCTGTTCTACCCAAAACTGATATTTTATAGCACAAAATTGTAAAAGCGGCACCATTTTGGGGCGTGATATTTTGTTGCTTCAAAAGGACCCTAGAACGTCATATTATCGCTCGAATGAGCCTTTCTCCAAATATTCTAAAATAACTATTTCGATTCTACCATCATTGGAAAAAAAAAAAGAAACATAAACAAACATATATCCGTGATCTTTCGTTCAAATATAAACCTTTTTTCTTTCCTTTTTTGTAGATAAAGGCTTGAAAGCTCCACTCTAGTGTTCTTAAACGTGCTGAATTTTGTGGCGTAATTTCAATTAATATTGCTCTCGTTTTGTGGGTATTTTCCTTTTATCTGAATTTAAGCAGACATTTGTGTTTTAATAACTTCTTCGGCATAACTGCGAAAATAATGTGTTTTGCGTGTTTAGAATAAGCATGAAAGTTAACTATTAATGTACCTATTATTTTGGTACTTTCAGAGTCTATATAGTTTATCTTACTACAGAAAAGAGTCACTCTAGACTTACCGTTTATAATAATGGACATTTTGATATTCTGTGTTCTTTGTGAGTAATTATTTGATCAAGTTAGATTTACTGTTAAGTATATGGATAAACTTCATTACGAAGTTTCTTAAGTTTCGCCTAATAAGAAAAATCTTATAGTTTTTTGTTTACTATCGTCCATTTTCTATATTTGTAGATTAATATTTAACTTGAACTTAGGAACTATTTGTGGTTTCACAAGTAATAACTAGAGAATCTTGGCGTTGCTTGAATAGAACTGACAGGTGCTGCCTGGAGAGGTATGTACGATTCCGTACTATATTTGAGTAATCGCGGGATTCAACTTTTGTGTATATTTGGTTCTTCAAAATTCATATCTTTTTAGGATCGTTAGTAGCAGCTACAGATAAACCTGCAGCTTTGGTGAGAGCAATTCGACATCTTCGACGAAAAGGCTATGGTTCGCCGTTTGTGTCCGTCTATTTGGAGAACAGACATCGATGTGTTTACATTGCAACTGATGGTGGCCGTCTTTGTCGTCCTTATATAATTGTAGAAAATGGAAAACCCAAAGTTACTACTCAACATATTCAAGACTTGTCAAACGGAAAGATTACATTTCAGGTTGTTTTCTTTTTTATGCTTTGCTTGAATATATTTTCTAATCACTGATCATTGGTAAATGATTCAAGATTGTTGCTGCAATTATAAGAACTAGGTAATTTTTCAGATTAATCAGAAATTTCTACGTTAAAACAGGATGTTTCGTTTAGAGATAAATATTTTGCTTAATAAGTACTAATATTAACTAACAACAAGTCCTTAAAAAGACAATTATTTGACTTAAGGGTTGTTACCAAAAAATCCACATTTATGACGGAAAGATGTAAATTCCCTTTGTAGAGCATTTTATTCGTCATTGGTGGCTAGCGACTTCACTGCTCGACATTTCTGTTTACTAAGCATGTTGACCTTGAAAATACCACTTAGTAATCTTGATTTTGTGTCGCAATATTTTGTTTTACTTTTTTTATTGAGTTTTACGATTCTCTGTTGACATTAGTTTTTTTTAGCTTAAAGTTTATTGCAGTGAATTATCATACTCTATTCTATTCTGTGATTAGCTTGAATAAGTAAAAAAAAAATGTTAAGTCGCTTGAACGCCCGGACCGTTAATTTCAAAGCTGCCGTGCTGACTTAGATGTTCCAAGCAGCAACTACTCTCTGGGTGTTTATTATAACGGCTCAATTGAACCAATTGGGGGACATTACACATGTCCGGAATTTTCTCTATCATTGTCCTCTATCCGAAAGAAAAAAAATTTCATTGCTGTCCCGGTTGTCATGAAATGCAGTTTAATCAAGTAATCCTCTCCCAATTATCACTGTTCTTCCCTTAAATTTTTCGTCTTCAGTATTCTGTAGCCTTATATATCATCACTCTATGAATATTTTGCTTCCAACCAAAATTTATTTGATGTCTAAATTTATTACAATGACTCGTATCACTTTATAAAGGGTCTTTACTAAAGTTTTCTTAAAATCTTTAGTTACACCCCTTTATCAGTATCTCACCCGAAGTGTATTTGTAACTTACAAGAGCAGAAACTGGCGCTAGTGTCTTCGCAATCTAGTGTTTTTCATTTCTTCTTATTTTTGTCAAGCTTCACAGCTGTTTTCTTCGCAGCTCAGCCTTGGAGCTGAGATTAGGCACTTAAGTTGTTTTTTTTGTTTTTTTTTCGCGACACTAGTGCCGGTTTCCACTCTTGTAAGTTACCCATACTCTTTAATCTCACCTTTAACTTAGGTAGTGCTATATTACAAAGCTCACTTACCACAGTATCAGGACTTGTAGCCTTATTATTTTTCCAATCCTTTGAGATTATAGTGCCCTTTCTAACAACCGTTCCAAGTGTTCAATGATTATCTCGTTATTTTCTAAATCATTTCTTGCAACACGATCATATTTTAACATCCTCAAATTTTCAGCCCATCTCTCTTTTTGTATTTTTCAGGCCATTTCCATTTAATGCTACTTTATGACTAATTAACCACACATATCAGCCATTCCCGTCTTTAACTAGGGTAGTCTCGACTAACATGCTGATGATTTAAGCATATTAGTTGAAAGTGTTAGCAAAATGAATGAATTTTTAGAGGTTTTGCGAGTTCAGGGTGATAGAATATATTTGAAAATTAATGTTAAGAAGACTGAGTCACTAACGCTAGGAATAAGTGAAGATGAAAAGGTGACGTCGGGTAACGAAAAAATTGATCAGGTTGGCAGCTTCACTTACCTTGGTAGTATTATTAGTAAAGACGGTTGGAGCAGTGAAGATGTTAAAAGTAGAATAGCTAAGGCTCAGGGTATTTTTTCACAGTTAAAAAAGGTTTGGAAGAATGGGAATATAAGTCTGCAAACCAAGATTAGAATATTGGAAGCTACAGTGATGACAGTGGTCAAATATGGCTCTGTAGCATGGGTGCTCCGAAAAGCAGACAAAATTTACTAGATATTTTTCAGAGAAATTGCCTACGGGTTGTTCTGGGTACCCGACAGACTGACCGTATTTTAAACAGTCGGTTGTACGAAAAATGTGGGTCAATCCTGCTTTCTAGGGCTATAATGAAAGAAAGGTTGAGAAGGCTAGGCCACGTTCTGCGGATGAAGGATGACAGATTGCCGAAGATTGTCCTTTTTGGCCAACCATCTGGGGCTACATGGAAAGCAGGTCATCCTCGGCTGGGTTGAGAGGATGTCATAAATAAAGATTTAAAGGAAATGGGAACTTCCTGGGAGAGTGTAAAGTGGGAGGCCTTGTATAGGCTAGGTTGAAGGAGGAGCGTGCGTAGCTGTGTTGGCCTCAGGCGGCTTGGTGCTTCAGTGAGATATATGCAGTAGTAGTAGTAGTAGTCTGGACTCACCACATCCCCTGCATTTCGGGCCAGTTGATTCGACCTATCGAAACCCAAATGTCAAATTCAGTTTTTTGTTTTGTTAAGTCCCTGTCACTTTTTTTTATCTGACTATTATTTTGACTATTATTTATTTTTTAAAGGTTTACGTGGTATTCTAAAGTTGTGTCCGTTCATAGAATATTAAACTGAACATTATAACAAGGATTTCAATATATGATAATAGCATGGTAAAAGTGGCTTCTCAAGAATGTGTGTTGGACAAACTGTTCTTTAGGTGTATGAAGTTCTCAGGAGTAGACTAACAGCACAAATTAGGCTCCGACGTTTGTTTCTTAAGCTTCGCCCCTTTCCCTACTTGCAAGGAATAAAAGACGATTGGGCAGCAATCGCCTGCGTCATGATGTTTGTTTTTGGACTCCTCCATTATTTTGATGGTGCAGGCGACAGAAGGCTACAGTTTGACGATGTCTAGAAAAAGACGCAACGCTCTCAAGAACATCCCTTGGTGAACTTTGGCCGAAGAAGCTGTAGATGCATTGGTGCTACTTCATGCGATCACAGCACAAAGCCACCTGAGGTCAACAAAGCTGAGCTACGCTCTTCCTCCTCCCCCACTCTTCAGAGCTTCGCTCTATATTCCTTTTTATGAAGTATCCATTCCCATTAAATCTTTTCTTATGACCGCTTCCCACCCCATTTGAAGATGTTTTGTTTTTCGTCTTGCAATAGCCGGATTATCGAAACATATGGTTTTTGGTAATCTTTCATCCTTCATTGGTAAAGGATTACTTAATCGTCTGGATTTCTCTTTTTCATTATGGCACTAGAGAGTTCGATCGAACTGCTTTTTAGAGCTTAATCGCTGTAGCTTTTTAAAGAGCTCAGTCGTTCAAGCGATTGCCTAAAACTATTCGTGGACAGCTCCTCTTGAAACTCTACTGTATATTTTCAGATTTTCAAAAGATTCACAACCATACTTAATTAATTTTACTTATTTAAAAACCCGTCAAGAAAAACCTAAAAATGACCAGGGGTAAATAGAAAAAACGACAAAAACAAAATGAACATTTATATTAATGAAAAGGCGGCCCAAGCATGTACGTGGAGGCTCCACGAGAGATAAAAAAAATCACTTGTAAGTTGGACAGAACCAATAAACCGTAGGTGACTTGCTGTTTGCTTTTATATTTTTCACAAAGTTTCGAAACTGCGATTTCTGAGTATTCAGTGCTATATTTAGTGACTAATCTTGAGTTGCATGTCCATAGTGATGTGAGGAGCAAATATTTAGTGAAAGATAAAAAGTGCAACGGATTTTTCTTTATCAGTTTTAGTGAATACCTTCCAGAAAGGTGTAATCTACAGAATATGAGAGCGTGTAAAACGTCACAGTGTTGCCACAACTGGCGAGGTGACAACATTTTAAATGAAGTTCATTGGAAGCATTTTAAGCTGAGGAGGCATATATTCGGCGACAAAGAAGACGAAATATAAGATTTACATTCAAGAAGATTCAAGAACAGCATTGAAGAACAGCAACACTTTAAGGAATTTATAATAAAAGTTCTTGTGAATATTTATCTCGATTTATCAGCAGTCAATCCAATCAATCGTGCACCAAACCATCTTCTGGACCACACTGGTGGTTTTTTTTTTGTGGATGGTAAAGTCCTCCCTTCACAAGAATGCAGACGGTCTGGTATTATAATCTCTTTTTGGTAGTATTAAAGCTTATTCCAATAGGCAATGCATAGAACACCCCCCCCCCAAAAAAAAGTCCCCCCGGACTCTACCCCAAATACTACCGAAAATGTTCTGCGTCTTGGTTGGTAGAGCTCACTATCTCAAAGCTCACATGATGGGTAAAATTCAATGGTGGAAGTTGGGACGTTAGTCACTATCCATGATGAAAAGGAAAATGATTTTCAAGAGGTCCTTTCTAGGAGCTCCAAAAAAGGAAAAAACCTCCCCAATCAAAAATAATTCCCCTCCCCTTGCGCCAACTCCTCGTTCACAAAACCTCAGAATATACTTAAAATTTCTCCTGATAACCTCTTTGAGGTAAATAAGATAACGCTAATAAGGGTTGCAATCTTCAAATTGTTCAAATCGATGCTTTCTTTAAACATTAACCGTGATGGATATTTGCTAATAGCTCTCTGAGATTCTAAATCAGCAGACATACTACTTAATAAGCTTTTCTTTTACCCCTTGATATTGCAATGTGTGAGAGAATGTATCTGTAACGTCTGCAGAGCTAAATGCCATGATCATCGCATTAGAGCACCTCATGAATAATCAACCTTTGATTAGTAATTTACAAAATATTACAGTTTATTCTGACTCTGTCAAGCCTAGAGCTGCTGTCTTCAGCTTCTCAGTATAAGATGAATATACACACATTTCATCGTCTTAGCATTATTGATATTCTTGCTTCAAGAGGCATAAGAACTTACCTTCAGTATGGTCCAGGTCACTCAGGTATAACTGGTAACCATCAGGCGGATAAAATTTCAATTTTTTTTTTAGATATTGACCATCCAAGTGGAAGACTAATCCCCATTTGAGACATATACTGTTGGAGATATCAGAAGTATTGTTAAATAAGAATAATCCAATTTTATCTCCCATCCCCAGTAAGCTTAATTAAATTTACCATAGAATTCGGTCTGGCTCGAATGGGCTAAATTTCAGGCATTTTCATATCAGTGGCTCATCAAGTGGCTCAGTTCCCTCTTCCTCTCATTCCAGGTATTGTAATTTAAAAAAAAATTAAACAATTGACCATTGCCTATTTGAATGTAATATGCTGACGTCTGCACAGTATATCCTGCACTGTAAACTGTTAAAGTGCTTCAAGCACCACAAAACCTCACTATCAAATAAGAGTCTATCTGATTATACCTGCACATAGAGCTCAGAACTCAATGTTTATTTTATTATATTCCAACTCCTAGAATCAAAAGGTTTACTGAAAGAAATTTGAGCAGATTTAGGATAAATAAGAAGCAATCAATTCAGTAGCTTTGTTCATCTTACACAGTGAATCAAAAGGAAAAGGGCTCTATAATCTCGACTGAAAAGCCCTCTTTTGCTGAAACAGAAGAGGAAGACAAATGTGAACGATCAGAAGACTGCGAGGGTGGAGGAAAGAGATACCAACAGGCCTACCAATACAGTCAACTTTCTTAGTAACGGAGATAGCAAGGGACGTGGCAGTCAAAATGAATTACTTCTGATTTGTCTAAGTTTGTCGAAGTTCTAATTTGTCAAGTCAACTAGAGGTCCCAAGAACTTCTTGCTGCCCGGTTCTAAGCCGGCTTAAGGGTTTCACTGTAGACTTGAGGAGATGTGCTGGTCCCTGCCCTGCACTGGTATCCCGGACCATTGCTTTTCATGAGGCCAAAATAATTTCATTGATTTGAAAATTGGAATGCTACGACGCTAAAAAATAACTATTGTATCGACATTTTGACTGACGAATTCAGGTAATTCGAACTGGACTTATTAGGAGTTTCAGAAACGAATATCCCAGGAGGTAGGAAGCATGAAACCAGGTGATTTATAATTTGTCCACTCAGGCAGGAAGGATGGTATACACAGACAGGGAGTAGGGCTCATGATGAATAAGGAAGCTGCCAAGTCTGGTTTTGCTTGGAAGGCATTAATAATAGTATACTAATCGCTCATTTTATGACTAAAAAGTTCAGGGTATCAGTCATAGTAGTATGTACCCTTGTAGAACCAACTGACGGAAATACTAATGACTCAGATGAATTTTACTTACAGTTACTGGAGCAAATAGACAGGGTCTAGTTAGAAATATGGTGTTTTTATTAAGAGAGTACAATGCCCAAGTTGGTAGTAATAGAGTTAGATGGTATCCTAGCCTAGGTAAATTTGGTGTAGGAAAAGAAAACAGTAATGGCTGCAAACTGCTGCAATTTTGTAGGTATAACAATGTAGTTATAACCAATACTAAACTGGAGAGTTTAAGATTTGACTATGTGGAAAATGGATGGAATAATATAGGAAACAATTTGTGAAGTTGCTGATGGTGTCTTAGGTAAAAAAAAGTTAGGAGCGCAGCTAGGAATATTAGTGAAAAAGCTTTATGTCTAATAGACAGGAGAAGAAGCTTCTACAAGAATTATATGAGTGATATATCATATTAAAACAAACGGAATGTAAATAAAGTGGAGAAAGCATTAAAACATGAACTAAGGAGGTGTGAAGTAGAGGCCATGGATAAAATTGCCGAGGATATGGAAGATGCACTTAGACGGCATGATAATAAAATAGTGTACTGGCTTGTTAATAAATTGAGAAGGAATAGTCAATCCGAACATGTGCCAGTTAAAGATAGGAATGGGGCCACAATTAATGATAAGGAAAGAGTTAAAGAGAGATGAGCAGAATATTTTGAGAATGTGCTAAATCGAGATAGAGTGGCAGGAAAAGATGTAGAGGAAAATGAAAAAGTTTGTGATACTTTGTATGTGAAGGAAGATTTTTTTTGTGAGGAAGAATAAGCGACAGCAAAAGGATTGAAAATAACAAGGCTCCCGGTGCTGATAGTGTGGTAAATGAGTTTCTTAAATATAGTGGCTCTGGTGTTAGAAATAGGCTACTGAAGATTATGTATACAATTTTTGAAAAACCGGAAGTACCTGGCGATTTAAAAAAAAAACCTAATCAAACCGCTGTGCAAGAAATGTGATAAGAGTGAGTGTGGTAGTTATCGAGGCATTAGCCTGGTCTCTATAGGTAGCAAATTGCTTTGTAATTTGATGCTTTTTAGGCTGAGAGATGCTGTAGACAATGTTACAAGAGAAGGACAGTGCGGTTTTTGAAAAAGGTAGAGGATGTGTCGAACAAATTTTTACTCTTACGTTAATAATTGACAAGTGCCTGAGTTATGAAACACCTTTGGTCCTCAGTTTTATAGATTATGACCAAGCGTTCGATTCTGTTAATAGAAGAGCTTTAGCGAAGGTCTTATCCTTGTATAGTATACCAGACAAACACATTAAAGTTATTAGTGCTATGTACGAGAATAACACTGCTGCGGTTAAGGTAGGAAATGAGGTTAGTAGCGGGTTTCCTATTAACTCAAGATTTAATCAGGCGTGTGTTCTATCCCTTAAGGAACATTTTGTGTTCTTAAGGAACACAGGAATGGCAATGGGAGACCAAGGAATCAAATGGGGAGGAAACACTCTCTTGGAATTAAATTATACTGACGATTTAAGCTTCCTAGATGAAAGTATGAGCAAAATGAATGAACTTTTAGAGCTTTTGTGAGTTCAAGGTGCTAGAATAGGTTTAAAAATTAATGTTAAGTAGACTAAGTCACTAAGGCTAGGAATAAGTGAAGATGAAAAGGTGACGTTGGGTAACGAAAAAATTTATCAGGCGGATAGCTTCACTTACCTTGGTAGTATTATTAGTAAAGACGGTGAAAGCAGTGAAGATGTTAAAAGTAGAATAGCCAAGGCTGAGGGTGTTTTTACACAGTTAAAAAAAAGGTTGGAAGAATAGGAAGATAAGTCTGTAGACCAAGATTAGAATTTTGGAAGCTACAGTGATGACAGTGGTCAATTATGGCTCTGAAGCATGGGCGCTCCGAAAAGCGGATAAAGATTTGCTAGACATTTGCCTGAGAAATTGCCTACGGATTATTCTGGGTACCCGGCTGACTGACCGTATTTCAAACAGTAGGCTGCACGAAAAGTTCGGTCCTATTCTACTCTCTAGGGCTATAATGTGAGAAAGGTTGAGATGGCTAGGGCACATTCTGCGGATGAAGGATGACAGATTGCCGGATATTGTCCTTTTCGGCCAACCGTCTAGGGCTAAACGGAAAGCAGGTCGTCCGTGGTTGGGGTGGGAGGAGGTCATAAAGAAAGATTTAAAGGAAATGGGAACTTCCTTTAGATAGATTTGGCTGCAGGAGGAGCAAACGTAGCTGTGTTGGCCTCAGGTGGTTTGATGCTGCGGTGAGTTTTTAGTAGTAGTAGTAGTAGTAAGTTGAACTCGTGCATGAGACGGTGAAGTTGAGGATATCATTGGCATATGAGACAAAAGGCATGGTGATGCTTTGAAGAATAGGAAAAGTGTTGGGCATTTACCCTTTGTTTCAAAAACGGAATTGTTAAGAGGGTAAGTGCAGTGACAGCCACCTGCTTGATTTCCTTACAAACAGAAATTTGTCCTTTAGCAACAGGAGGGCTATTGATGGGCTGAGAAATCGTGGTGAAAATATTAGCACTCTGGTACATATTTTTTAGCGGTTTGCAGGATTGAGCAACATTGTTCACAACTTAGTGGCATGAATAAGGGAATTGAAAGCACGCTTTACGGTGTTTCCTCCCTGGTTCTATAGAGAACTAGAGACATTTGTTTCAATTAGTTTATTAGGTACTGCTGCTGAAACATATACACATTCAATGCGTTGTTGAAACCCAAACTGGTGTGAAGGAGTGTGATAATTCTGCTCTAACTCATCAGTATATAATAATTTAGAAAGTTTGCAGAGTGTAGTAGAAACAGTAATAGGGTGGAAGAGAGCACATCAAACCTTTTGAAAGACAGTCCAGTGGAGGTTCCTTTGGGAGAGAGTCGAAGAAGGGTGAATTGCTCAATCATAGCACAACCACCCTTTTCTAGATGTAGAGCACTGGTACTTTGAAAATATTGGGGACTTATGCGGTGCGACTTGCAGCAGGACGTTTGGCTTTAGGCAGTAAAACTTCAACATTTTCTTTAGGGAAGTAGCAGTTTTCCAGAAAATAAAAAGTGTGATAACTTCCTGCAGAACAGATCGTCAAAAGATGATGAACTTCCAGTTCAGGCGGAGACTCGTGTGAGGTTAGCAGATAAATTGGGTACTGATATTTCGCGAGTTTTTGGTAAGCCATAAATAAAAAGAGTCCACTATCAATCTTGGGTTAATCGCTTTGGAATTTACGGGGATGGAGAGCAGCTGAAAATTCAACAGAATGGACTGTGCAGGGAATTTATGCACTGTGCAGTTTTGAGGTCGAATTTATGACAGTAATGCTGCGATGTTACGTAATGAAAATAATTAGTGGAAAATTCATATTTATTATAAATAAGTATTTATTTTATACAAATATCTGTATAACAAAAGGAAAATATCTTTAGGCTATGTTGGCAGTTTTGGCTTTGTGCTTTCTAATTCTATTGAATACACTTTAAAAGATAAATTTTTACCTGAACTGACTCATATTTTCTAGGACTTTGTTGACGGAGGGTTAGTTGAATATCTAGATGTCAACGAAGAGAATCTGTCACTAGTCGCCGTTTCAGAGTTTGAAGTGACTCCTTCTCATACTCACATGGAAATTGAACCTTATACTATATTAGGTGTCGTTGCTGGTCTCATTCCCTTCCCACATCATAATCAGTCCCCCAGAAATACTTACCAATGTGCCATGGGTAAACAAGCTATGGGTAAGTATCCTAAAAGAACAGTTTTTTTTTTTTTTGTTTGAAGTTTGCCAATAATTAATAATTTGTCACTAATTAGTAATAAAGTCAGCAGTAAGGGCATATAAGTCTGAGCATAATGGGGTGTTTTCTTTTGAAAATTTCTTTTGGGGAAAATATTAAAGATAAGCAAGTATACACGAAAAAAATAAAATTTACTTTATTATTCTTTTAAGAATACTCATCATTCAGAATTAAGTTTCCCATTTGCAGTGTATTGGTACCCCAAGCAGTTGTTGTACATCTGTAATAATATTGTAATTTGCTCTATGGTGGATGCAGAGCAAAACCGAATATGAGTTGGGAATTCCTCGGGCTTTACTAGGAAATGTTAGACGGCGTTAGCTCTTTGTTATATCCGTGACAATCAACTCCAACTTTCAATAATTTGCCATTTCTGCTCCAGGATCCGTTGTGTCGTGGTGTTATTAATTTACCTTTTATTATTATTCTCTTTACTATTTCATGTGTTTAAACTTAAATGGTTAGAAAATCGACTTGCTAGTGCTTTTTAATGCTTAAAAAAAATTGAAAACTATTTTGGGCCTATTACTCACTAACTATTCCTGTAACAATAGTAAATTTCTTTGTTTTTATTTAGTTTGTGGTATAAATACAAAAAATATGGAATTTGGAGTTAAAAATCGCTATTTATTACTACGACTGATTCATGTCTTGTTAAACCCTTAAATTCCCCAGGCTCTTTAACATCTCTCTTTCATCTCGGCGTTTTTTAAACTATCTCATTTGGGAACCTCCCACGAAACCTCAAGGCAAGTATATGCAAATATATTGGTTACATAACTAATAGACCTAGCCATCCACAATAAGAATAAATATAAAGAAACAGCTAAAAACAGAATGAATATAAAAATAAACACCAAAAACAGCATTGAAATAACAGAATCAAAAACTGTGTGATAAAAACCAATTTAAAGGAGCCTTAATATTATCAATCCAAGGAAACTCAGTTACGACTGAAAGGGAGACTTTATTGAAAGACGAGATGGAGTCCTTGTAATTACTTATGTCACTTCCATAATCTCGCTTTAGCCTGCTTTTAATGTTAAATTGCATACATTTTTTAGTGTTTTTGTCCTACAGGCTATAATTAGTTTTAGCTGGTTTTAATGTTAGAATGAATACGTTTTTTTTTTATTATTTCTTGTCCTACAGGCTATATGCTCTTTATCTAGCTTTTAATGTTAGAATGAATGCGTGTTTTTAGTTTTTTTTTTTTTTTTTGTCCTACAGGCTGTATGATCCTTGGAAGCTTTTAACGTTAGAATGAATATGCTTTTTTTTTTTTTTTTTTTTTTTTGTCCTGTAGGCTATAGGCTCTTTAGATAGCTTTTAATGGTACCAAATGAATGCGGTTTATTTGATAGTCAGTATTAAATTGTCAGTCTGTTTTGTTTTTTAATAGGGTTGTATTTGTGGATTGGAATTATAGCCATTAAGCCCCCAAGTTATCCAAGTTATGTCCCTCTAAAAATGCGTTTGACTTAATTATGGACTACGTGGGTGGTCTCAATGGCGTTGCATAATATTCTATTAAAATGCCCGAAATTTGGAAAGCTGCAAAAACTCAAGTTTTTTCGGCTGTATTTATTATAGGTATTAGAATTTCGGAGATCTAGCTGTCACTATTCACAGTAGGATCTCTTTTTGTCTATTAGATATGGGGAGTGTAAATTTGCAATGTTTATTTTGCAGATGATATTCTATTGCCTTTTAGTAATGGAATAATCTCTTAGCATTAGAGGTTCTTTGTGATTTTTTTCCATGCCTATTGTCTAGTAGGGACCGCTGCTAGCTATATAATAAAGTATCCCATGATCTAAATAGTTTTTTGTGCTTATTTTCGTAAATTTTTTTTCTTAAAATAGTTTTCGTAGATGCGATTGATGTTTTAACTCTGAAATCCGAAATTTGGCTTACTACGAGAATTCTGAATAAAAATTATAATTTTAAAAATTTAAATTGATAAATCAGTCTTTTGGGGGGTTTCATTCGTATTGTTTTCAAGTAGAACTTTTTAATTAACAGCCGGCAAAAAGAAATAATTAGAGAGAAAAAAATGATGATGAAATATTTATTACTTTAGACTGTTGAAGACTAGAACTTTCCAAGGTCAAACTCTGCAGATGCCGTGCAAAACCTGCAGATATTTATGAAATTCTCTTTTTAGGTGTAATAGGACTAAATCAAAGAATGCGGATCGATAGTCTACAGTATAATATAGTTTACCCTATGAAGCCAATGGTGAAATCAAGGACAATCGACTTGATAAATTTTGAACAGCTCCCTGCTGGACAGAACGCCATTGTTGCTGTCATGAGCTACTCTGGATATGACATTGAAGATGCCATTGTCTTAAACCAGGCATCTGTTGACAGAGGTATTTGTAATTACGAATAATAATACCTCTTGTTTGATTTATTATCTTTTTGTGAGGAGCAGAAGGTTGTGCATCATTCTTTATTTCTCCCTATCTTGAAGTGTATTCTCTTGTGCTACTAGCATTCGCTTATTGGAGTATGAATTTTGGAAAGTTGGGAAATCCAAAACGATTTAGACCTCCGTGCGCAGTCTCAGTAAGCATTATTTAAAGAAAAGAGAAAAGGATTAATAACTGATTATTTATGCTTCTAACTTTATATTTGGGATATGTATTAATTTGTAAATAAATTCATTTAGTAAACCAATAAATGTGAAATATTTTAGAAGTACTTTGACAAACGAAATTTTGTGTCGATGCGTACGAAAACCAAAATGAAAAACAATAGTAAAATTAGATTATAATTGGCTTTTTTTATTTAATGGCTAAAACTTGCACCTTCAAAATCCTTTCCTGTAAAATTCGTCTTTTTTAATTTTTTTGCCAGTATTTCTTGAGCCTGTGCCAAAAATTGCTATTAAGTTTGTCCTAATTCTGAAGAACCTATATTCACTGTGCTTCGGACACGCGAGATGAAAACGCTTCAAATCGCCGTTGGGTTGAACATGAATATCATGAAAACTGTTTCTCCTGAGCCCTTGTAGAATATACGTGATGCTTCTGAATGCATCTTGGTAAATGATAACGCACTTTTCGTTTTAGCTTTGTTCTTCAAGAATATATCTCGGCGTAGAGTACAAAGACAAAATGTTTTTGAGTGTATTTTGTGTCAAGTCTGTTAAAAAAAAGCTAGGTCTTCATAGAATAAGATGTAAGTTAAAATTCTAGTTTTGTTTCTTCTGATTATAAACATCAATCTTAAGACTTGAAATGGACAGTAATTATCCCATATGACAGAGTATCTCTGCTCTTAACGATAAAATCTACCTTTTACTAAGAATAATGTGAAAATTCCCATTTACAAACATGTTTTTTTTTTTCAACTGACGAGGGGACAAATATGTTGAAAGGTACTACCGTAAATGGCGTAACATCAGGTTTGTCTGTATATTAGGTAAATTGTCTTCTTTTTAGTTTAACATCGTTCTTTATTTTCATGTGAAAAAAATTCCAAATCTAAGAAAAATAAAAATTTTCAAATATTAATTGTGTTTATTCTTAATTTGCGATCGTTCGAAAGAGGAGACTTTCCAACAAAAGTAGGGAAATTTTAGCGTACAAATATACTTTCTGAAACTTTGAACCCCCCCCCCCCCCTTTCATTTACTCTTTCTGATATTCCCATCACACGCTGATGTGCAATTGCGCAGCAAAAATTACGATGTGTAATCGTTTTCAAGACCGTGTCCAGGGTTTTTATTCAGAGAGAGGAGGGGGGTACAAGAAAACTTCACAAAAACTGCCAGAAATTTGTTTTTTCCATTTTGTCACTTTTTCACAAGTCGGGCAAGATTGGGGGGAGGGGAACCTCCCTCGCGCGTGGATACAGCCTCGATAGTTGTATACAGATATTCCCACATACGAGTGAAATTTTCAAGTCATTGTTTGGAGTGACATATTCCACTTTGTAGAAGTACGCTACTGGAAGCTGAGAGTCCACCATTTGGTTGCCTTATTGCTTTATATTTGAAAAAACTGGCGATTTGTGACAAAGAATGGCTTAAAGCACTATTTTTATTTTGCTTGATGCTTTGGTTACTTAAAAAGGCCACTTCACCTCAAAATTTTTATTCCAATCAGCCCTCTCCCGGTTTTCCACGGTTAGCGACTTCATGCGGTCACCATTGGAAAAAAAAGTAACGAATATACTAAGCATGCATTCGTGAGTAATTGGACCGTCCTTATGGAGGAAATACGAAGTTTCGTATTTTTGTAAATAGTGGATGAAAGCTCCGTTTTTTGTTTCTTAGACATAGTGAATATGATTGATGGTGTGAGCTTTCTAGTAATTTTAAATTAGCTCTTTTCTTTTCCTTTTTTCTCCGTAAGTTTGGCCCTTTTGGTGCTGAAATTGCTGTTTTACGACACAAAATGGTCGAACGACACTTTGCTGTTGTGTAATCTCAGGTGTTATTTAAAAAAGGCAATAGAGTGCAAAAAAAAAATGAGATTTTATATTTGAAAGAGCTTCACACTGGTGTGAGAGACCGTACAGTAATTTTGAACATGGAGTTTGTTTACATAGCGATTTGATGGGTGTGATTTTTATTGATGTGCGATTGCTTCTTTGGGGTTCCCTCCTCCGTGCTCCGATATTAAGAGAACTTAATTATGTAAACAATTTTGTTCGTTGATGCTAATTTTGATCAAAAGTGAATGTTTTAATTGTTTTAAATATTAGATACTGAACTTACTCTTTTTACAGGATATGGAAGGTGTATAGTTTACAAAAATGAAGTGATACAACTTCGTAGCTATGATAAAGGACTGTGTGACAAAATTGACGGACCTCTTGTTGATAAAGTGACTAGAGAGCCTGATAGGAGACATGTTATACTCGGAAAAGATGGAATTGTCGAGCCTGGCTCTCGTATACAACAGGGAAATGTAAGCCCTTGTTAAGAACATAAAGAAATTTTTTGGTTATCGTCCTCCATCTTCGTCGAATTTAGTTGCTTGCTCAATCTGATTCTCTATTTAAAAATCATAATTTACAACTAGCTTTGCTCCATCATTCTTTTTCTTTTGCGGGAGGGCAGAGATTGGGTATCGTATGCAGGGTCTTCCATTTATTTTCTGGGCTCTAATTATCTCAATTGTAAATCCTTTAACTTAATTTTAAAATTGAATAACTAGATTATCCAATAACTATTTTTTTTTTTTTTTTTTTTTTTTTTTTTTTTTTTTTTTTGCCGAGTAGTATTGCTGACTAATGGCAGACAGAAAAATATGGGAAAAAACAAACAAGTTGTGACTCAAAGATTTTTTATTTGATACAAGAATGCAATTGAATTTGTTCTCCTCATGGTAAATATTGCCCCTTAATCACTCTAAGTCAATCCTAAGTGATTGACTTGGAGTGCTTAAGTGGAAAATACTAAAAAATTGCATTAATCATATCTTAATCACTTTACATTTCTATTTAACCTTTATCAGTGTTTCTTTCACATCAGTCAATTACGTCAAACAGTGTCTAAAAGTTTCTTTAAAAAGGAAGGGGATGGCTTTCTCCTTTTCTATTTTTAAAACGATAAATTTTTTTTAAGAATTTTTTTTTTTATTAAAAGTGTTGTCGGCCATTTTAACTCAAAACGGGACTTTCTGTTTTTTTCTATTTTAAAAAACGTTTTTTTTTCAGATTTATTTTTGATAAAAAGTGTTGCCAACCATAAAATATTTGTGATTTATATAGTGCAAAAAAAATCTCAAAATACTATCCAGCTTGTAGACTATTCGGCTAATCCACTATAGTGTGCTGTCCCTTTAAATATTGTATGAGAATTCCCTTTTATGTTTATTTAAAATTAAACCCAAAACGCCGAGTTACTGCAGTCGATAGCCTTTTTTATTTTTAAATTACTATTCCCGTCAAGTGAATTTCCGAATACAGTTGAAAATTTGTTGTTTAAGAAATAATTACAAATAACTACACGCACCTTAAATTGATTTTTAAGTAAAACAATCCAAATACCAGCCCAATTAATCAAAAAAAAAAACAGAAAAGAATTGCATTTCTCGTGGTACCATGCGCCACGACTTCTCTAAAAACCAACCGTTGCCTGTTCAACTCTAACTTTAAAAGAATTTAATTTTAAATAAATTTATACCAATGTATAAACGGAGATTAGTAATAATCCATGTCATGTTATTATTACTTGATATTTCTGTATAAAAAAAAATCATAATTAACTACGGAAATGAGTCCATCCTAGGGTTGCCGTCAATGTTAATTTCAATTAGAATTTATGGCAATGCCTCATACCTGATTTGATTTATGTCTCCTGTTTGGAACTCATTGGCGTAAGGAGTGATGTCTGCCTCCTCTGTCCACTTCGGTCCATGGTGATCGTTTGCGGCTCGTTCAGTCTGATGTTTGCCATCATCAGAAACTCGGACAGACTGTCAAACGATCGCTTCATTGGTCGGCCGCGGGGTCGCTTCGAGTAGGCTTTTTTAGGGGTCGAAGTGGTAGATCGTCTTAGCGGGTAGTTGTGAAGGCATTCGCACCAGGTGTCCAAACCATCGTAAGATGTGCTTGGCTGCTTCGGTAAAAATCTGAGATTGCTTAGTGAATGCCTCTTAGATAGCGTTTTATGGGACTTGATTTTTCTTTTCTAATGCCAAAGGATTTTGATGGGCACTACTTAGATAATTAATTTTTATCAGTATGGGTTGTATCTATTTATTTATCTTTTTTATGTATTAATTTTTATTATCTGTTACAAATACTAGTTGTGTTGATTACTGATAACCTTTGGTGTCTAAAATAATGAAATATTGACCCATTGTCTTTGATGTAATCTTTTTGCATCACTTTTCCAAAATATTATTGAAAAACCAGGTCCAAGGAGGAGGGAATAATGACAAATGGAGTAAGGGGCATTTAGGGATTAGGTATAAATGTTAGAAGAAAGAATTCACATGTGAATTCCTGTGTCATATAAAACTTGCATTAAGTCCCAAAACTTCAATAAAAAGAACGCTCAAAAAAACTGCTTGCATTCACGAGACTTGGATTGTCTTTCGTTTTGAAATTTGTTTATTATTCTTCAGTATAATTTCTTTTCATGGTATTTGTTTCTTTTGTATTATTGGCTTGTTATTCCTTTTCAACAGGTCATATTAACTTGATTATTTACTTTAAGGTGCTTGTGAACAAGAAGGTCCCTTTGGCCAGCTCCTTGAATTTATCCTTGTCTGAAGCCCATCTAGCGAGGTATCAAGATGTCCCAGTTTCGTAAGTATATTTTTTTTCTTTCATTTCAATTTCAGTCCAACTAGTAGGATGCAAAATGACAATGTAGTAACATTTCATAGAAATACATATAGATATATTTTTATTTCTTTGCAACTTGAAATCATCTAGAGAGCAAATATGTAGCAAATATTTGACTATAAGCTCAGCCAGAGTCGACCTAGCTCAAAATAGGTAACTGGAAAAATCCGGGGAAGGTAAGGAGGAAGGGTATGCGAAAGCAGGGGGTGGCTGGTCCCCAACCCCAACTATACTCCCTGGCTGAAGGACCTTGAAACAGAGATCAGCACTGCCGGTTTGGACTATAAGAGTCTAGTGTGATTTCCTTTTTTACCTTTACCTAGTTTTACTTGGCAGTGCTAAGGGAGCGAGCTTTGCTCGGGGTTTTTAGACATAAAAACTGTGTCTTCCCTATTTCCCCCTCCCCTGTGGAAATTCAATCCCCTCATACCCTGCTTCACACAAGAAAAACTTTCATGAATAACTTTTCTAGACTTTGTTGTATTTACATTTTTTTTTTTTTTTTTTTTTTTTTTTTGCTTCGTCAGTTTGCGAATTGATGCATACAAAAAAAAAACTCTCTGAACCATACAAAAAAAAACTAAAGTTCAGTCAAAAGTAACAATATTTTTAGTTTAATATCTTTCTAAGATCAGTCTCAAAGTTCAATTGACCTGTTTTGTTCACCTGCAAAGTTCAGTTGACCCACCAAGTGGCTAATTAATTAAAAAATTGTCAATCGCTACATACGAATTTGATACTAATAGGAGATCTAATACGATACAAACCCAGGCTGGGACGCTTAAGAATAGTGATATCGTCATCGATAATTACTCGCCCAACTGTTAAACTTTATTTTGATATTTTTGTTTTCTTCTTCTTGAATTTCCAGATTAGCGAAGGTTTAAAAGAAATATATTAAGTTCGATGGGATGGAAATTTGATGCTCGTAAAGGCGTAACCTAATTTGACCGGTTTTTATGGCACTTGGTATTAGCGATCGCAAATTCTGTCGGTATGTCTGTCTGTCATGGTTTTGCTACTTTAGGCACTTCCAGGTAAGCTAGGACGGTGAAATTTGGCAGGCCTATCAGGACCCAGACCAGATTAAATTAAAAATTGTCGTTTCCTCGATTCGACCATCTGGGGGGGACGGTTAAATCGAAAAAATTAGAAAAATGGGGTATTTTTAACTTACGAATGGGTGATCGGATCTCAATGAAAATTGATGTTTGGAAGGATATCGTGTCTTGGAGCTCTTATTTTAAATCCCGACTGGATCTGGTGACATTGGGGGGAGTTGGGGGGGGGGGGGAACCTAAAATCGTGGAAAACGGTTAGAGTGGAGGGATCGGGATGAAACATGGTTGGAAAAATAAGCACAAGTCCTAGATACGTGATTGATATAACCGTAACGCATCCGCTCTTTTTGGGGGAGTTGGGGGGGGGGGGTTAATTCTGAAAAATTTGAAAAAATGGGTTATTTTTAACTTACGGAGGAGTGATTGGATCTGAATGAAATTTGATGTTTGGAAGGATGTCTTGTCTCAGAACCTCTTATTTTAAATTCCGACCGGACTTGGTGATTGACTACGTGATTGACATAACTAGAACGGATCCGCTGTCTTTGGGGGAGTTGAGGGGAGGATTAATTCTGAAAAATTGGAAAAAATGAGGTATTTTTAACTTACGAAGGAGTTATTATTAATGAAATTTCATATTTAGAAGGACCTCGTAACTCATATTTCTTATTTTAAATCCGCACCGGATCCAGTGTCATTGGGGGGGGGAATCTTGGAAAACGCTTAAAGTGGAGAGATCGGGATGAAACTTGGTGGGAAGAATAAGCAAAAGTCCAAGATACATGACTGACATAACCAGACCAGATCCGCTCTATTTGGTGGAGTTTGGGGGGGGGGGTGGAGGGGGGTAATTCAGAAAATTAGAAAACAATTAGGTATTTGTAACTTACGAACCGGTTATCAGATCTTACTGAAATATGATATTTAGAAGGGTCTTTTGCTTTAGAACTCTCATTTTAAATCCTGACCAGATCCGGTGACATTGGGGGGAGTTGGAGGGGGAAACCGGAATTCTTGGAAAACGTGAAAATCGAGGTATCTTACGAATGGGATCTTACGAATTACGATCGGATCTTAATGAAACTTGATATATAGAAGAAACTCATGTCTCAGATGCTCCATTTTCAATTCGAATCGGATCCGGAGACATAGAGGGTAAATGACGACTTATACTTATTGACGACATGACTGCCTGTCCGTGGGTTATTCTTTATGGTTGATTGTGTATGGCTATGCTGTTTGACCTATGGGATTGTATGGATGAGTAGGGTTAAGGCCTCATTCAAGTGCTGGTCTATATTAGTCACTAATTTCAGAAAAGTCTTCTTTTTCTCCTTCTGTCTTTTTTTTTTTTTTTTTTTTTTTTTTTTTTTTTTTTTTTTTTTTTTTTTTTTTTTTTTTTTTTTAATGTATTTGTGCTGTTGCATTGGTGATTTCTCTTTTCGTTATATATATATATATATATATATATATATATATATATATATATATATATATATATATATATATATATATATATATAATATAATATATATATATATATATATATATATATATATATATATATATATATATATATATATATATATATATATTCTTAGGAAACTCTCGTGCTTTCTTCTCTTTACTCACTTGGGCTCTTCATTTATTAGCTTTACTTCTTTTCTTTCTTGTTTCTTGCTGTTTGCATGTGATTGAGCTAAAACTGGCGCGTATGAGTTTTTATTCGAAAACGAAATGCAAATGTTGCAGCAGAATTAGTCTTGGACGTCTCGTTTTGTTGGTGGTACTAGGCCAGTTGCTGGTGAAAGTCGACATTTTTTTTTTTTTTTTTTTTTTATAAAAAAACAACTGCCATTCGTCTAACTTTTTTCTAGAAAATTTTCTTTGCGATTAGGGACAAAGCCGTACTATGAGCATTCAGGTACTGTATAACAAATTTTAATAATAGCCAACTCTCCTACTTTATTTCGTTAAGTGGAACGTCATGCTGTCCAATAAAAACATATTTTAATTGGGTTTCCTCATCCTCCATTAATGCGGTCTGAGTTCGATACTCTGATAGCTTCTAACGTGATCTGGAATACGCTTCCAGAGTCTGCACGAAGCTGCCAATCGTTCGGCATCTTAAAGAGAATATTAGGAAATTTCTAACCAATACTTGAGTTTTTTTCTGGTTTTCCCTGGTGTTGATGTATGCATTGGGCTAATAATGGGATACTATCCTGCATTGCTTGTGATGTTAGGGATTCTTGAGATAAGTGCGCTTTGTATTTTTGTGTTTAGTATGTTGCATTTCTTTTTTCTTTGGTATTTTGTCTCTCCTGTTGTTTCCCGGGCAGCTTACATGTAAACAAATTCCAAAAAGAAATCTAATTTCAGATGCCAGGTGAGCTAGAAAACGCGTGGTCTTGCTGCACGATCGAAAAGAAGAAGATTAAGCCTCGTGGGGAGACCATATCAAAGTTTATTTTTTGAGCTGTGAATTTTTTTTTTTTTAGGTCATTTTTTAATTCAATATTCACATCAGTTGTGCTTTGCAGGTATAAGCACGATGTTGAGTCTTTTGCAGAACAAGTGTTGTTATCATCAAATAAAGAGTCAAGTATGCTAGTCAAAATAAGTTTACGTCAGGTTAGAAGACCAGAACTTGGGGACAAATTCAGCTCCAGACACGGACAAAAGGGTGTCACTGGTTAGTACTAATAATGCATCGTTGCTTTTATGGGGATCAATGAGAATTGTGTAGGAATAACCAGTAGTTAGCTCCTTTCTATCCCTTCCCGTGTTTAATCAGTAGTTAGCTTCTTCCCATCCCTTCCCATTTTTAATCAATTGCTAGCCCAAAAAGTAACTTCTAAAAGAAAAGAAAAAATATGCTATTTTCTCGCGAGTCTGCCACTTCCCTCTGTGTTTCAACATATGATTTTGATAATAAAAAAGAAAGTGAAGAGTGAAAATGATAGTTTGTCTTATTTACCTAATTGATAACCATTTTATTGTGCCAATGCGATAGTCTTTATAAAACAAAGGACACTGCAAGTTGTTGTGGAATTTTTTATTTAAATCAAACATTCAACATAATAAATAAACCACCAAGAAGCAGAGCTTGTCGATGAGGTGGGAAATGCTTCGTTAACGTAATAAAAAAATAGGAAAGAGCGAGAAATAGCTCCTTGCTGTTGTCCAAACGCGAAACCTGAGTTTTAGCGAAACGGAAAACCAACAGAACTAAAACTCAAATTCTGAATGTAATAAATCTCTAACGTTTTTCTTGGCCAAATTAATAAGACTTTTCGTTTCATCATCAAAATTATTCCGAGCTTTAACCCCATTATGAATAAAAGAAAATTCTGAATGCACTTAGCTTTTTTGTGTTTTCTTTGCTATTGTAAAAATAGCTTAATTTAGCGCTCATTTTTTAGTGCTACGATACCTGTTTACATAAATGGATGCGAAAACACAATCTGGACTGCCATCAAACAGTTCGTGGTAACGAACTGTAGTAAGGAGCGACCCGGCTCAATAGTAACCAAAACTCTGAAAAACAGAATTTTGATACCAATAGCTGCATCAAAAGAATCGCATTTTAATGCTGATTTTAAATATATAAGTTTCATCAAGTTTAGTCTTACCCATCAAAAGTTACTAGCCTGAGAAAATCTGCCCTATTTTAGAAAATAGGGTGAAACACCCCCTAAAAGTCATAGAATCTTAATGAAAATCACACCATCAGATTCAGCGTATCAGAGAACCCTATTGTACAAGTTCCAAGATCCTATCTACAAAAATGTTGAATTTTGTATTTTTTGCCAGAAGACAAATCACGGATGCGTGTTTATTTGTTTGTTGTTTTTTTTTTCCAGGGGTGATTGTATCGACCCAGTGGTCCTAGAATTTTGAGAGACGGCTCATTCGAATGGAAATGAAAAGTTCTAGTGACCTTTTTAAGTGACCAAAAAAATCGGAGGGCACCTAGGACCCCTCCCACGCTCATTTTTTTCCCAAAGTAGTCGGATCAAAATTCTGAGATAGCCATTTATTCAGCATAGTCGAAAAACCTTATAACTATGTCTTTGGGGACGACTTACTCCCCCACAGTCCCCGTGGGAGGGGCTGCAAGTTGCAAATTTTGACCAGTGTTTGGATATATTAATGGTTATTGGGAAATGTAGAGACGTTTTCAGGGGGATTTTTGGTTGGGAGGGGGAGGGTTGAGAAGAGGGGGCTATGTGGGGGAAATTTTCCATGGAGGAATTTGTCATGGGGGAAGAAGATTTCCATAAAGGGGGCGCAGCATTTTCTAGCATTATTTAAAAAAACAATGAGAAAATAAATATGAAAAAGTTTTTTTCAACTGGAAGTATGGAGTAGCATTAAAACTTAAAACGAACAGAAAATATTACGCATATAAGGGATTCACCTCCTCCTAATACCTCACTCTTTACGCTAAAGGATTTTTAGTAATTTCAACTAAATTTAAGCTTTAATGCAAAGAGTTATTGACGAGGTATTGACGAGTGGGCGAACCTTCTCATATACGTAATAAAACATACGAACATAGAAGTTTGTTACGTAAGCTAATTCGTAAGTTACGTATATCTTTTACTAATGAAAACGTTCGTAAAAACTAAAAGTTCTAGTTGCTTTTTTAAGTACCCAAAAATTGGAGAGCAACTGGGCCTCCTTCCCCTCCTTTTTTCGCAAAATCATTCGATCAAAACTTTGGGAAAGCCATTTAGCCAAATAAATAAATATGCAAATTTCGCTTTAATTATTCATCTGCGGAGAGCCGAAATCAAAACATGGATTAACTAAAAAAACGTTCAGAAATTAAATAAAAAAAACAAGTTTTTTTTAACTGAAAGTAAGGAGCGACATTAAAACTTAAAACGAACAGAAATTACCCCGTATATGAAAGGACTGCTCCTTCTTCAACGCCTTGCTCTTTGCACTAAACTTTGACTCTTTCTCTCAACTCTACTTTTTAAAACAGTAAAAACTTTAGCGTAAAGAGCAGGGCGTTGAAGAAGGAGCAGTCCCTTTCATATACGGGGTAATTTCTGTTCGTTTTAAGTTTTAATGTCGCTCCTTACTTTCAGTTAAAAAAACTTGTTTTTTTTTATTTAATTTAGATTAGGAAGTAAATGGAACGTTTGAATTTCCGGCTTGAAATGTATTCGAGTCTTATTTTAGGGTGTGTATTTTTTTGAAAATATATAATCGCTGGGTATTAGAAGTTTAGACATTTAAGTTTTTTATGTATTTCTTTAAAACAAAAAATAGCCGTTTGTTTCTTGTAGGAATGCAACTATTTTGCGATTGACAAAGACTTTGTCTAGAATCAATGGTAATAGGGCTGTTTTAAGACTTCCGGATATTTCATGTTGAATGTATTTGTTGAGATTCTTCGGTTTAAGCTCTTGTGTTAAGGTGTCACTGCGCCATTATATTTTTGTGTTTTTTGTGAGATTGTCTCCTGTTGTGTATTTCACCTGGTTTTTCTGATTTTTTTAATTTATTTGAAAATCAAGGTGAAATGTCCAATAAAGAAAATGAAGCAACTTAAGAACAGGCAACATTCAGTGACGTTAATGGGGGAGGGGCAAAGCCCCCTTCTAGATAATGAAAAGTTCCTTCTTATTGAATATTTTCATTGAAACATTTTTATACAAAAAATTGTGATTAGAAATATTTAAAAAAGAAAAATTTGCACACGCCCCCCCCCCCCCAAAAAAAAGAGAAAAGAAATCGTGAATTGACGCTATTGAAAACATTATGAATACTATTGTTTTGTCTTATGCGATTTGACGTGGCTTGAATAGGATATGAAAATACGAAAGCTCCCACATTCTAAACTTAGTTCTTGGTTTTACGAATGTTTTCTCATTTTCATAATAAAGTGTTATTTTTCATTCAGATTTACTGATTATGAGGTGAAAGAAAAATCAGACAAGTCCTTTTTGCACAGTTTTATTAGAACACTTTTTTATCAAATTCCCCGGAAGTGTTCCGTCAGTTTCCCACCTCCTCTGAACTTGCACTATAATAATAATAATACGGTCCGTGATTCTTTTCTTTGTTAGATTGCTTTTTTTTTATATTTACAATTTTTATGCTAGCAGAAGCGTTTTTTTTTTATTCATTTTTTGTTCTTTTAATTCTAGATGATATTTTGCTATATTGCTTTTTCAATCAAATTGTATTCATTAGTTTGTAGTTTGGATATTGGAATTTATTCAGTTAATATTTTATAGCCATTATAGTTCCTCAAGAGAATATGCCATTTAGTTGCTATGGAGTTGTTCCTGATATGATCATGAATCCTCATGGTTTTCCTTCTCGAATGACCGTTGCGAAGCTGATTGAACTGCTTGCTGGAAAGGCCGGCCTGCTTGACGGAAAACAGCACTATGGTACCTGTTTCGGAGGATCCAAGGTAAGTGAACTTTAGTGCATAAAATATGGTAAGTATACATATCTAATCTGGCGGAATAGTAATGGATATTTTGGGGTAGTGAAACTATGTTAAAATTAATGTTTAACAAATCGAGCAGTCGTTTTTTTTTCTTCATGTCTCTTCAATTCTGCTTATCTTGTCTCCAAAAATGAATATTATTTTCAATGAGGCTATTTTTAGGCGGTTTTTTTTTTGACAGTCCTTTTTTTTTACCGAGGATTTGACAGTCCTCGTAGTAGACCTGCTTGGTAGTTTTCAGGTATATGCTTGAATTTACGGGTAGTATTTGAAACTTTGAGCAGTGATTTCATTTTGAATAGTTCCATGTATTGCTGCTACCATTACTAGAAACTTGTCGTAGCGGTAAGCCATCTGAGGCCATCACCTTGGCAAGCAGTTCCTCTCCATTTCACTGTACTCTAGAGATAATTTTTGAAGCTGAATACTTATGTGAATAAAACTTGTCTTTGTCAAGTTTTATGCGTTTACGGCCCCAAAAGACTGAAATTCGGCAAAAAAAAAATCGGGTGATGTATAAACTATTTAGATAATGTAAAGGGTTTTTTATTTTGACAATGCTTGGTATCTAAAAAGGTGAGTATTTTTAATGCAGCCGTTGTGGTAAATTTTCATTAAAGGAGTAAAGATAATAATATAGTGATTAAGAGGTGAGCATCCTACTTTCAGGGAAGAGCGGAGAATTACCTCTGATTTTCAAATGATACTCCTGAGAATGCTAAACAATTTGGATCTACGTGGCAAAAGTAGTTGAAAATTTTTTGGAGGCTACTTGGCTTTTGCACTCAGGTTGAAATGCTTTTAGTTTAATCTTCAAGTGCTAATAAACTTCTATAAGAGCATTATTCCGTAAACGATATTGGGCCGATTTCAGTCCTTTTCATTTTAAGTTTCAAATGTGTGAAATTTCATGCGAGTCACTATTAGAAAAAATGAGACTACTCGTTGTCTGTGAAGGGAGGGTGAGGGGTGTGCGCCTCCCTAAATATTGAAGACTTACGTAGGTTTTGATGATGTAGAACTTGATGGGTACAACTTTTGGTTAACACGTGCTTCTGCGACTTATGCAAACTAGGCAGCTAGTATCGGATTTTAATGCTAATTTCCTTCAAAGTTTGAAGGCCTAGAAATTTTGATAAGGACATACAACAAACATCTTAAGATAAAATTGTTTTTCCCATAGATCTAAAAAGTAATGCCTTATGGGAATAACCATGAAGGTTTCTTAATTTCTTTTAAAACTGTCTTAACTCTTTTTAGATTCTTCACTTTTGTTTACCATGACATTCACAGTGCAATATTTGTCGAAAGGCATTGTAGTAATGAGCAACTAACAAAGTAAAAGAACAGATAGAATATGGAAAACAGCAAGAAATTAAAAATTTCTCCTTTTGTGTCCATGAATGCTGTGGTATAGTGTTTATTTATCTTTTTCTGAAGTGGATTCAGTTTGACTTTCATAAACTTATATTTAAATCACAGGTAAAAGATGTAAGTGATGACTTGATACGCCACGGCTACAACTATCTTGGGAAAGAAGTTCTGACTTGTGGTTTAACTGGCGAACCCTTAACTGGCTATATTTATTTTGGACCTGTTTATTATCAAAAATTGAAGCACATGGTTCAAGATAAAATGCATGCTCGAAGTTCTGGTCCTGTGAAACCACTGACCCGTCAACCAGTCGAAGGTAGAGCTAAAGAAGGAGGACTACGTGTTGGTGAAATGGAACGTGATTGTCTCATTGCTTATGGCTCCACGTGAGTATTAGCTAGGATATATTTAAGTACTATTTTACCAGGGAAAGGGATTTCTTAGTATTTACTCATTTGGTTTAGCATAAGAAATACTCTCAAGTGTATTTTAGTATGGGCTTGATCGAAACGAATTTTTCTAAAGAAATTTTGGTATTTCTTTTAGATAGGTATTCAAGGGTGTTTTTTCCTTTCTATCTTTGTTTTGATAAATTTTTCGGATTTTTTTTAGAAACTATACAGATACATTCATTTTTTTATCATAAATACCAGATACAGTTCTAATAGTAATATCGCTGGGAGTGTTTTTTTTACGCATTTTCATGGGAAGCTTATGACAATTTTGCTCCCAATGTAATATACCAGCCAGAGAGCTGTGATAGAAATATTGGTTTTTCATATTTGCTTATCAAATTTGCCGCTTTGAGCTTAGGTTTAGAGCAGGGATTCAGTCAAATCAAGTTTCTTTTTAAAATTATTTAATAATATTTTATTATCTAAATGATTCGCCGAAATAATTCGCGCTGGTGAAATGAAACGAGATTGTCTTATTTCTTATGATTCAACGTGAGTATTAGTTATGGCATATTTAATTACTCTTTTATCTGTAGAAAGAATTTCTGACCCCGTATTCGATATAATTATTGTAATTGATTTTTACAACTTTTTTTTGCGTTCAATAGCCAGTTAAATTTTGGAATTGCGTTCAAAACTACTTATTACAATGGATTATTTGCTTCTTGTTCTTCAGAGCTCAATAAGCTGTAATTCGTCCTTTTACAGATTAAACAAAGAGAAAGAACTTTTTTACAATGAAAATAAAAAGTAACAATAAAACTTAAAACGAACAAAAATAATTCCATATATGAGGGGGGCCATAAAATCGGATATCTGGGGAAAAATGGGGACATGTTTCCTTCCAATCTTTTTGTTCACTTAAAAAGGGCACTATAATTTTGATGTCCATTCGAATGAGCTCTCTCTCGACCTTCTAGGACCTTTGGTTCGATGCGATCGCCCCTGGGGATAAATAGTAATAATTATAATAATAAATAAATACGCATTTGTGATCTTTCTTTTGGCCAAAAATACAAACTGCACATTTTTGTAGATATGAGCTTGAAACCTCTACAGTAGGTTTCTATAATATTTTCAATCTTGTTGTGTGATTTTCATTGAGATTGCTTGAATTTTTGGGAGTGTTTTCCCCCTTTTCAAAAGTGAATTTTCTCTGGCTCATAGCTTTTGATGGGTAAAATTAAACTTAGTCAACTTTATATATTTGTAATCGGCATAAAAAGCTAATTCTTTTAATATTGCTATTTTTTATTAAACTTCTATTTTTTAGAATTTTGGTTACTATTTGGCCGAATCTCTCCTTACTTACAGTTCTAGATTCTGTCGTTTTTTTGTTTTTTTTTTTGTTGTTGCTGTTGTTTTTTTTTTTTTAAGAAATCCATTTTGATTTTCAAATTTTTGGTTTGAATTTTTGATTTTTTGGTTTGCGCTTCTTCAATAAGTTGTTGCAATTAATCGCAATAAATTGTTAGTAAGCTCTGTTGAACATGGGGCTGGTATTTGCTGATTTGGTTGAGTATAAAAAATTCGCTTGAGTGTATTTTGATATGGGCTTGGTCAAATGGCTTTCAAAAAAATTATTGGTGATGTTTTCGTATAGATAGATATTCAAGGTTTTTTTTTCTCTTTTAGAGGAATTTTTCAGGGAAAAAATCTTTTGAAATCGTATATACCATTACCAGGTAGTCCTAAGAACTTAATCACTGTTTTTTCTTTTATTCTTATTATTTCTTTTAATTTGAATTTTCGGTTTGAGAAATTTCGCTTTCGATATAATATACCTACTAGAGAGTTTTAAGAATATCGCTTGTCGTATTCGCTTGATAAATTTGCAGCTTTAGTTCTGAGCTTAGCTTTAGAACGTAGATTTATTAAAATTAACTTTAGCTTAAACATGGTCTAATATTCTTTGTTTATTTAAAAAGATTCACTGAATTATGCTATTTAATCACTCATAATAAAGACAATAACTGGAAATGATGATATAATGGGGATCAAAATTATTTCTGTAATGATTTATAATGAGGTGATTGTCTAAAACCGATAAAATAAAGAAGAAAAACATGTAAAGGTTAGTAGAAAATTTGATCAAAGCATCATCCAATCGATCTGAGACCATTGTTTTAGCTCAGAAAAAGTGGAATATATGAATTTACTCTGAATGGTTGTGTTGGTTTTTTTCTCTTTTTTTTTTTCTACTGTACACTTAAACGCCTTAGTTTTAATTTAAACTTTTCAATAAAATTTTGATTTTTCATCTTTCGTTTTTACACTTTTAATGTTTTTGCCCCTTCTGCCTTTTTTCTATTTCTTGAATGACTGAGTCGTCGTGAGTAGAGCCTGAGCTGTCGTTTGTAGTTGATTGTATTTAATTCTCGTTGATATTACTATTTGCGTATCCTGAGCTGGCGCAGTGGGTTTGACCTGAGCTAGGTAGTACGGGTCTCAGAGCTCAAACCCAGCTGTAACAACATACTACGGGCTGACGTAAGGACCTTATTAGCCAACAAGCGTCGTTAATCAGTTACTATTTGCCGTGTCTGGCCAGCATTGTTCTCGCAAATCATCTCCCTATTTCCCTTGTAGGAATTTATTGAAGGAACGTTTGATGATCTCCGCTGATGCCTTCAATGTTTTCATCTGTTCGAATTGCGGTTACCTTTCTCACAAGAAACTCTGCTGGACCTGTAAAACTAGTAAGCATCTCACAGAAACTACAATGCCCTATGCCTGCAAGTTGCTTTTGCAAGAACTTCAGTCTATGAATATTACCCCTCAGATCCGAATTGGGGGCTCCAACACTGTGGCAAATGCAACAGCCAAATCAGGCTTGAAAAGCTAGGTTTCCTATTTGTTTTTAAAAGTTTTATATTGCTTATATATAAATGAAGTCTTTCATATGTTGGATATATGTTCTATTACTTTTCTGTTGCTAAGGAAAATTAGGTATCCCTTCATTAAGAGCTTTTTTGCCGTTGATGTCAAGGCTAATTGTAGCTCAGTAAACTTCTTGTTATCGACTGAATTTGACAGACGTGCCAATTTTCGGTACAGAATTAAGTTGGGAGTGAATTTGCACTTAAAAGAGAATGTTTATTCCAAAAAATTGTCTAATTCAAGATTCGAGTCTTGGTTACCATAACCAAAGTGATAAGGTACTCACAGTTTAAAGATACGCACTAGAAGTTTTTAGCATAAGTAAATTTATCAGTTTCAGAAAAGGGATGAAACAATAAACCAAAATTACCCGGTATTGATTAGCATTGTATCATTAGATTCTGGATGATCAAGAACCTCCTAGAAATGCGAAGTTTCATATTTTATTGTGTCATAGAGCTGATTTGTAGACCACCTCCCGTGCAATTTTTCTTGCACAGGGGACTTCATAGCCAAGCATGGTGTCACGTCAAAATTTTAAGGAAGCAATTTTAATCATAAATGTCGAAATGAGAAAAAAAATATATCTCTGAAGGTAGTATGACCCATGCAGACTCTAGCAGTGGCCCATAACTGTGAAAGTTGCTCGTTTTCAGTAAAATGATTTATAAATAAATAATCAAGTAAAGGTTGGATTGTTAAAAATTGTTAAAATGAGTATCTTATGGATATTTTGACGATATTATTTTAGGTTTTCTATGAAATTTTGGAGGAATGACCCCACGTTATGCAAATGACTTATTTCAGATCAAAAATTTTATTGGTGGAACGCATAAGAAAAGTGAGAATGTTGTCAAACAGTTCGTGGTAACGAACTGCAAATAAGGAGCGACCCGGCTCAATAGTAAGCGAAACTCTAAAAAATGGCATTTTGATACCAATAGATACATCAAAAGAATCGACTTTTATGCTGATTTTAAATATATAAGTTCCATCAAGTTAGTCCTACCCATCAAAAGTTACGAGCCTGAGAAAATGTGCCTTATTTTTGAAAAAAAAGTCATAGAATCTTAATAAGAATCACACCGTCAGATTCAGCGTATCAGAGTTCCACATCAAAATTCCACATATGTACAAATGTGGAATTTTGTATATTTTGCCAGAAGAAAGATCACGGATGCATTTTTTTTTTCCTAGAGGTGATTGCATCGACCCAGTGGTCCTAGAGTTTTGCGAGAGGGCTCGTTCGAACGGAAATTAAATTTATAGTGCCCTTTGTAAGTGACCAAAAATTTGTAGGGCAACTAGGCCCCCTCCCACGCTCATTTTTTCCCAAAGTCACCGGACGAAAATTTTGAGATAGCCATTTTGTTCAGCTTAGTCGAAATATGTGATAATTATGTCTTTGAGGACGACTTAATCCCCCAACAGTCCCCGAGGGAAGGGGTGCAAGTTATGAACTTTGCCCATTGTTTACATATAGTATTCGTTATTGGTAAGTATGCAGACGTTATCACGGGGGATTTTTTCTGGTGTTGGGGGGAGGGACTGGGTTACGTGGGAGGATCTTTCCATGGGGGAGATAATTTCTATGAAGGGGGCGCTGGATATCTCAGCATTATTTAAAAAATGATTCAGAAATAAAATAAAAAAAAACGAGTTTTTTCAACTGAAAGTAAAGAGTAACATTAAAACTTAAAACGAACAGAAATTGTTACGTATATGAGGGGGTTTGTCCCCTCGTCAATACCTCGTTTTCAAAAGAGCTATTTATTCTAATTAAACGGCCTTTGCGATTCAGGGGTCATTCTTAAAGTATTGGAACAAATTTCGAACTTTATCGTAAAGAGCAAGGTATTGACGAGGGGGCTAACCCCCTCATATTACGTGTTTGAGGAAGATTGTATAAAAATGTTGTTAGTTCATTTGTTAATAAATATGTCTATCTATTATCCGTCCATGCGTCATTCCTGGGGCAGTAGAACTAAGTTAGATAGTAATAGAGCTAAGATAGTGATAGAACCTATAGTTTTCCAAGTGTATGGTTAAATGGCGCGGGTAAGCGGCGAGAGTAAGTGTGTCTCTCTTATTGGATCAATTCTTGTTGGTTGTCTTTAAGCAAGTCATGCCTGCCTTGAGTCTCAGGCCAAGAGTTGACCAAGAATTGCCAGTATTACGTATATGAGGGGGTTCGTCCCCTCGTCAATACCTCGCTGTTTACGCTAAAGTATTTTGAGTAATTTCAAAAGAGCTATTTATTCTAATTAAACGGCCTTTGTGATTCAGGGGTCATTTTTAAAGAATTGGAACAAATTTCGAACTTTAGCGTAAAGAGCAAGGTATTGACGAGGGGGGTGAACCCCCTCATATTTCGTGTTTGAAAAAGTTCGCCCCCTCATTAATTCCTCGCTCTTTACGCTAAAGTTTGAATTTTGTAAAATAATGGCCTATATAAGCAATAATTTGTTTGTGTTATTTTCTGTTTAATCTTAGCATTTAATTTTACCTTAAACAGCTTCATAACTATGATTTTTATGGCACTTGGTATTAACCAAGTGACATATAGCAATCGCCAATTCTGTAGGTCTGTCTGTCTGTCTGTTGGTCCCGGTTTTGCTACTTTAGGCACTTCCAGGTAAGCTAGGACGATGAAATTTGGCAGGCGTATCAGGGACGGGACCAGCTTAAATTAGAAATAGTTTTTTTCCCAATTTGACCATCTGGGGGGGAGTGGGGGGCCGGTTAATTCGGAAAAAATAGAAAAAATGAAGTATTTTTAACTTATGAATGGGTGATGGGATCTTAATGAAATTTGATGTTTGGAATGATATTGTGTCTCAGAGCTCTTATTTTAAATCCCGACCGGATCTGATGACACTGGGGGGAGTTGGAGGGGGAAAACCTAAAATCTTGGAAAACACTTAGAGTGGAGGGATCGGGATGAAACTTGATGGGAAAAATAAGCACAAGTTCCAGATACATGATTGACATAATCGGAACGGATCCGCTCTCTTTGGGGTAGTTGGGGGGGGGGGGGTAATTCTGAAAAATTAGAAAAAATGAGGTATTTTTAACTTACGAACGGGTGATCGGATCTCAATGAAATTTGATGTTTAGAAGGATATCGTGTCTTAGAGCTCTTATTTTAAATCCCGACCGGATCTGGTGACACTGGGGGGGGGGGGGAGTTGGGAGGGGGAAACCTAATACTTAGAAAACACTTAGAGTGGAGGGATCGGGATGAAACTTGGTGGGAAAAATAAACACAAGTGCTAGATACATGATTGACATAAACGGAACGGATCCGCTCTCTTTGGGATAGTATAAGCAGATATAATAAGCAGAAGTCTTACATACTTGATTTACATAATTGGAACGGATCCGATCTATTGGGGGGGGGGGGGGGGGTAATTCTGAAAAATAAGAAAAAAAGACGTATTTTTAACTTACGAAGGAGTGATCGGATCTTCATGAAACTTCATATTTAGAAGGACCTCGTAACTCAGATCTCTTATTTTAAATCTCAACCGGATCAAGTGTAATTGGGGGGGGGGCGGAAATCTTAGAAAATTCTTAAAGCGGTGAGATCAGGATGAAACTGGATGGGAAGAATAAAAACCTGTCTAAGATACGTGACTGACATAACCGGACCGGATCTGCTCTCTTTGGTGGAATTGGAGGGGGGTTAATTTTGAAAATTGAGGTATTTGTAACTTACGAAAGGGTGACCAGATCTTAATGAAATTTGATATTTAGAAGGATCTTGTGCTTTAAAGTTTTATTTTAAATTCCGACCAGATCCTGTGACGTTGGGGGGAGTTGGAGGGGGAAACCGGAATTCTTGGAAAACGTGAAAATTGGGGTATTTTTATCTTACGAATAGATGATCGGATCTTAATGAAATTTGATTTTTAGAAAGAATCCATGTCTCAGAGCTCTTATTTCAAATCCCGACCAGATCGTTTGACATTGGGGGGAGTTGGAGGGGGAAATCTTGGAAAAACACTTGGAGTGTAGGAATCGGGATGAAGCTTGGTGGATAGAATAAACAAATGTCCTTGATACGTGATTGACAGAATCGTACTGGATTCGCTCTCTTTGGGGGAGTTGGGGGGAGGGGTTCAGTGATTTGGCGAGTTTTGTGCTTCTGGACGTGCTAGGACGATGAAAATTGATAGGCGTGTCAGGGAGCTGCACAATTTGACTTGATAAAGTCGTTTTCCCAGATTCTACCATCTGGGGGGCTAAAGGGAGAGGAAAAATTAGAAAAAATTAGGTATTTATAGCTTATGAGTGGGTGATCGGATCTTAATAAATTTTGATATTTAGAAGGACATCGTGACTCAGAGCTCTTATTTTAAATCCTGACCGGCATTAAGCATCTTATTTTCCTTTTTAAATCAATCTATTGATTCATAGAATTTTGTTAGAGCTCATACCATATGATCTCTTGGCTCTTAACTCTTCTCGCCTCGTCACAAGTGCCATATGAGCTCTTAGCTCTTGTTATGTGATAATAAACCAAAGATATTGTATGTGTTCGTCTTGTGTTTGTTATTGAATAAGAAAAAGCAAGTTTTTGCCAACTGAAAGTACGGAATAGCTTTAAAACTTAAAACGAACATAAATTATTACGTATATCTGTTAAATATCGTTTCTTTCATTCATTTCTGTCATTTGAGAATTACTCAACTTGTGACTCTCATTTTCATAAAAATAGTTTCGACCTCTTTGGTCGTTTTATTATATGCCTTACAAAATTAGTTCCACAAATAAGACTAATCTAAGTTACTTTGGAGAATCTTTCCATGGGGAAATTTCTCGTGGGGGAAGGGAATTTTCCATGGAGGGGGGGCTGGATTTCCTGACACTATTTAACAAACGATCAGTAATTAAATAAAAAACAAGTTTTTCAACTGAAAGTAAGAAGCAACATTAAAAATTAAAACGAACAGAAAATATTACGTATATGAGACGGGTTGCCTCTCTGCAGTAGCTCGCTCTTACGATAAAGTTTCTTTTTTAACTTTTAAAAGAGGCTATTATACTAACTAAATAGCCTTTGTAATTCAGGAGTCATTCTTAAACAACTGAAACAAAAATCAAACTTAGGTTATTATAAGGTTATTATTAGTTTGGAAAAAGTAAATTTAATATTTAAATTTTGTTTTAGTACGGTGAACCAAATTCTAGACCTGCATTTATTCCAAAACGTTCAGAAATTAAATAAAAAACAAGCTCTTTTTTACTGAAAGTAAGGATCGACATTAAAACTTAAAACGAACAGAAATTTTTCCGTATATGAAAGGGGCTGTCCCCTCTTCAACGCCCCGCTCTTTTAAACAGCTCGTGGTAACGAACTGTAAGTAAGGAGCGACCCGGAAGAAGAAAGATCACGGATGCGTGTTAATTTGTTTTGTTTTTTCTCAGGTCGTATCGACCCAGAGAATGTCGCGAGAGGGCTCATTCGAACGGAAATTGAAATTTCTAGTGCCCTTTTTAAGTGACCAAAAAAATTGGAGGGCAACTAGGCTCCCTCCCACGTTCATTTTTCCCAAAGTCACCGGATCAAAATTTTGAGATATTCATTTTTCAACATAGTCAAAATATCTGATAACAATGTCTTTGATGACGACTTAATCCCCCACTGTCCTCGGGGGAAGGACTTCAAGTTATGAACTTAGTCCGTTTTTTACATATAGTATTGATTATCGGGAAGTATACAGACATTTTCAAGGGGGATTTTTTCTGGTGGGGGTTTTCGGGGAGAGGGTTACGTGGGAGATCTTTCCATGAAGGGGGTCCTGGATTTCCTAGCATTATTTAAAAAACAATCAGAAATTAAATTTAAAAAAAAACAAGTTTTTCAGCTGAAAGTAAGGAGCGATATTAAAACTTAAACGAACAGAAATTATTACGTATATGAGGGGGTTCGCCCCCTCGTCAATATCTCACTCTTTACGCTAAAGTATTGTTAGTAATTTCAAAAGAGCTATTTATTCTAAATAAATGGCTTTTGGGATTCAGGGGGCATTCTTAAAGAATTGGAACAAAATTCAAACAGTGGCGTAAAGAGCAAGGTATTGCCGAGGGGGTGGACCCCCTCATATTCCGTATATGAAGGAGTTTCTTCCCCTCATCGGTACCTCGCTTTTTACACTAAAGTTAGAATTTTGTCAAATAATGACCGATATAAACAATAATTTGACTGTGCTGTTTTTCGGCCAATCTTAGCATTTAATATTATCTTAAGCAGCTTCTTAACTGTGATTTTTATGTGATGATAAACAAAAGATATTATATGTTTTCGGCTTGTGGTTTTTAGTAAATAAAAAAAAACAAGTTTTTTCCAATTAAAAGTAAGGAACAACATTAAAACTTTAAACGAACAGAAATTATTACGTATGTAAGGGGTTGCCCCCTTCTCAGTACCTCAATCTTTACGCTATGTTTGACTTTCTGTTCCAATTATTTAAGAATGACTCTTGACTCACAAGGACCGTTTAATTAGAATATTAAGCTTTTTGAAAAATCACAAACATTTTAGCGTAGCTGAAAAAGGGGCAACTCCCTCATATACGTAATAACAACCAAAACAATCATCTGAGAAAATTGCGGTTCGAACAGTTCGTGGTAACGAACTGTAAGTAAGGAGCGACCCGGCTCAATAGTAATCGAAACTCTAAAAAGACGGTTTAAAAAAAAGAACTTTGATACCAATAGATGTGTTAAAAGAGTCGGCTTTTTATGCTGAATTCGAATATGTAAATTTCATTAAGTTTAGTCTTACCCATCAAAGGCTATGAGCCAGAGAACAATTTTCCTGATTTTCGAAAAAAGGGGAAAACACACCCTAAAAGTCAAGTGATCTTAATGAAATCACACCGTCAGATTCGGCATATCAAAGAACCCTACTGTATAGGTTTCACGCTCCTATCTGCAAATATGTGGAATTTTGTATTTTTTGCCAGAAGAAAGATCAGGTATGCGTGTTTCTTTTTTGTCCAGGAGGGATCGTATCAACCCAGTGGTCCTGGAATATCAGAAGAGGGCTCATTTGAACGGAAATTAAAGTTCTAGTGCCCTTTTTAAGTGACCAAAAAAATTGGAGGACAACTAGGCCACCTCCCCCAACGCTTCTCCCCAAAATTTTGAGATGGCCATTTTATTCTTCCCAGTTGAAAGGCCCAATAACTATGCCTTTGGGTATACATGATCCTCCCCCCAAAGCCCCAGGGGAAGGGTCTTTATATTATAAAATGTCCCTATTGTTTACGCATAGTATTGTTATTGGGATGCATACATATATTTTCGGGAGGGAGGACAAATTTTCTGCTGGGGGTTATCCACGGGGGAATTTTCCATGGGGACGAAAGTTTCCGGGGAGTGAAATTGTCAGGGGGAAATTATACACTGCGAGAATTTGCCTGAATTCTTAAACAAAATTATTTTTGTATGTCTTGCTTTCTCTTTCCCGTCTCAATTTTACGCGCGGAGTGGGGTAAATTTTCACTGAGATTGAATTGTCTAGAAGATATATCCATGGTGAGTGGGTTTTTCCATGGACGTGGGGTCAGATTTCCTGGCATTATTTAAAAAACAATCAGAAATTAAATAAAAAACAAGTTTTTCCCTACTGAAAGTAAGGAGCGACATTAAAACTTAAAACGAACAGAAATTACTCCGTTTATGAAAGGGGCTGTCCCCTCCTCAAGGCCTCGCTCTTTACGCTAAAGTTTGACTCTTTCTCACAGCTCTGTTTTTTAAAACAATAAAAAACATTAGCATAAAGAGCGAGGCGTTGAGGAGGGTACAGCCCTTTTCATATACGGAATATTTTCTGTTCGTTTTAAGTTTTAATGTCGCTCCTTACTTTCAGTAGAAAAAACTTGTTTTTTTATTTAATACATTGTTAGAATTCGGATCGTACAGAAATTTTACCCGGAACAATCCTGGAATTTAAAGGACCTTTTTTTATCCAAATGTCTAAGTTTAGACGAAGGGAGTAATTTGTAATCTTTAGAAGAAAGTATTCTGAATTGAAAGCTAAAGGCAGATGCAGTCATGCATTACTGGAAGGATTCTGTGTTTTGTTAGTCACTTTATCCTCCCTAAAATTACGGTTACTAATATGTCGGGAGTGATTTGTGCAACAACTCCTTGCCTTTTGGTCTAAGATCGCATAGTGACAAAACATGATGTGAGACTGAAGGTCAAACGTCACAAGCTACAAAGAGCTGAATCTGCGTTTCAAGCTAAAAGAAAAATAAAACAATTAGCAACAGATCCTCTTTAACGAATGTATATACATTTATATATGCGAGTCTACTCAGAAAGTCATACTGGCCCTTCTTCGGTACTGTCAGGGAACCTGTTCATGCTCTATCAGCTTCCAGGAGCTACAACCTACACTGTTCAAATGCTTGCATGTAAAAGTATAAGAACTAATAGAAACTGTAACATAGAAGCAGAACCAAGGTGCAAATCAAGGTCAAGACCAAAATACAATTGGATTACTCGTTTCTAAATCCGAAACGTAACTAAATCCACGTATAAACTTAACTAAAGGACAACCAACTTGCTACGTCAATTTGGTAATATTTCTCTAGTTTGGATTTATTGAATCTTTACGATTCCTTTGGGTTTTGATCGAGGGAGGAAGTCACAAGTAAGGATTGAAGGAAATTAGAACTTCATGTGAGGGGTAAAAAAGAAGCTTTGAAAAGTTTGAGGTGAAGGAGGAGCGTATGCAGCTGTGTTGGCCTCAAACAGTTTAGTGCTGCAGTGAGCTGTTGGTAGCAGTAGGAGTTAGCATAGGGGACAGAGAAATGGTGTGTCCAAGGAACAATTATTGACTATACTTTATGTATTCGTAACTTAACTATTTTTTTTTACCACGACGTAGTACCAAGTTTAACTTCGGCGACAACAGACAGCAAAATTTTGGTTTTGAATAATTTTTTATTGTTGAGAAAAGGTAAGATTTTAGACTAGAAAGTCCATATTCATTGCATTTAGTGATTTTGCCATTTTCAGAGGACGTCCTCTCCCCGAGGTTTGTGCTAATTTAACCAGGGACAAAAAGCCAAACATACCTCTCTCCCATCCATTCTAAGTATTTTGGTACTTCATTACGGTTTTAAGACATTTTACCACTAGAATAGTTGAAAGTATAAGTAGAAAGTGTCATGGTTCTTATCTGTTATTAAATGAAAAAAAAAGTTTTATTTTAACTGTAAGTAAGGAGAAACATTAAAAACTTAAAACGAACAGAAATTACTCTGTATATGAAAGGGGCTTTTCCCTCCTCAACGCCCCGCTTTTTACGCTAAAGTTTGACTCTTTCTCTCAACTTTACTTTTTGAAACAGTAAATACTTTAGCGTAAAGAGCGGAGCGTTGAGGAGGGAACAGCCCCTTTCATATACGGAGTAATTTCTGTTCGTTTTAAGTTTTAATGTCGCTCCTTACCTTCAGTTAAAACTTTTTTTTTCATTTAATTTCTGAACGTTTTGAATTAATGCTTGTTTTGATTTTGGCTCTCCACACATGAATAATTAAAACGAAATTTGTGCATTAATTTTTTTGGCTAAATGGACTTTCTCTTAGTTTTTATCGGACGATTTTGAGAAAAAGGGGGAGGGGGAGGCCTGGTAGCCCTCCAATCTTTTGGTTACTTAAAAAGTCAACTAGAACTTTTAATTTTGTACGAAAGTTTTTTTTAGTAGAAAATATACGTAACTTACGAATTAACTTACGTAACGAACTTCTATATTTGTATATTTTCATAACGTATATATGAGGAGGTTTGCCCCCTCGTTAATACCTCGCTCTTTATGCTAAAGCTTAAATTTTATCCCAATTCTTTAAGAATGACCGCTGAATCACAAAGGCCGTAGAATAAATAGTTGAATACTAATATACTTTAGCGTAAAGAGCTTTGGCTAAAAATACTTTAGCGTAAAGAGCGAGGTATTTAGGAGGAGATGACCCCTCATATGCATAATAATTTCTTTTCATTTTAAGTTTTAATGCTGCTCCTTACTGTCAGTTGAAAAAACTTTTTAATATTTATTTTTTCATTGTTTTTGCTTTAAATAATGCTAGAATATCCTGCGCCCCCTTCATGGAAATTCTCTTCCCCCACGACAAATCCTTCCATGCAAAGATCCTTCTATGTGACTCCCTCCCCTTTATCCCCCCCTCCAAACACAAAATTCCCCTTGAAAGCATCTGTACACTTCCCAATAACTATTACTAAACGTAAACACTGGTCAAAGTTAGTAACTTGCAGCCCCTCCCCCGGGGACTGTGAGGGAGTAATTCGTCCCCAAAGACATTTTTATTAGGTTGTTTTTGACTATGCTGAACAAAATGGCTATCTCAAAATTTTTATCCGTTGACTTGGGAAAAAATGAGCTTGGGAGGGGGCCTTGGTGCCCTCCAATTTTTTGGGTCACTTAAAAAGGGCACTAGAACTTTTAATTTCCGTTAGAATGAGCCCTTTCGTGATATTCTAGGACCACTGGGTTGATACGATCACCCCTGGAAAAAAAGAAAACAAATAAACACGCACCCGTGATCGGTCTTCTGGCAAAAAATACGAAATTCCACATTTTTGTAGATAGGAGCTTACAACTTCTACAGTAGGGTTCTCTAATACGCTTAATGCGGTGGTGTGATTTTCGTTCAGATTCTATGACTGTTAGGGGGGGGGTTCCCCTATTTTCCAAAATAAGATAAATTTTCTCAGGCTCGTAACTTTTGATGGGTAAGACTAAATTTGATTAAACTTATATATTTAAAATCAACATAAACATCCGATTCTTTTGTCGTAGCTATTAGCATCAAAATTCTGTTTTTTAGAGTTTTGCTTGCTACTGAGCCGGGTCGCTCCTTATAGTTCGCCATAGTTCGCCATTACCACGAACTGTTTGATTGGACAAATGACATTTTTGAAAGTGTTGCTGGTTTTTTTTTTTTATGTAATCTGAAGAGGACTATTCAATTTTACATGCCATTGCAAAATCTGTGCTTTTAAATATTTTTAAATGTATAAATAAAATCTATGACTTAGGTATAACATTACATCGTACAGCTCCTCCCAAATGTCTCCTTTATGGGTTCAATAATTTTCTGCAATCAAGTGTCTCGTTTGATGCAATCTTTGTGGATGTATTTGGACACATAAAGCCTTAAATATTTTGCTTACTGTTGCAATAAGTTGAGCCTTAAGATTGGGGCTAAAAATGGTACTGCTACTACTACTATCAACTCACCGCAGCACCAAGCCGCCTGAGGCCAGCACAGTTACGGACGCTCCTCCTCCATCCTAATCTATACAAAGCCTCCCTCTTTACACCCTCCCATGAACTTCTTTCTTTTTGAAATCCTCCCACCCCAACCGCGGACAACCTGCTTTCCGTGTAGCCCTAGATGTTTTGCCAAAAAGGACAGTCTTTGTTAATCTGTCGTCCTTAGAACTTGCCCTAGCCATTTCAACCTTTATCTCATTATAGCCCTAGAAAGCAGGATTGAACCCCACTTTTCATAGAGCCTACTATTTGAAATACGGTCAGTCAGCCAGGTACCCAAGACAATCCGTAGGCAATATCTCCGGGAAACATCCAGCAAATGACGTATTGACACATTTTGCAATGACTTTTTCTCTGCTGAAAGAAAAATGATTACATTTTTCAATGACAAATAAAACAATGACGCTCTGTCTCATGACAGTAAAAACAGAGACATTTCTTTGTGACTCTTATGACGGTGATGAAAAATCTATAGCACAAAAGGCTATGATAAGATATTCCTAAGCTAACCACCTCAGAATCAGCCAATCTAGAAAATTGCTTCATGCCAGTATACGGTTGGAAATGGAAATGGCATTTACTGTGTGACAAAAACGTGTTTCTCTTTCTCTTACAGAAGACAAAAATACTTATATACGAATTATTTGAAAAAGAAACCTTATCCGTTTGTTGTAGCTTATATTTGGGAAACTTAAATTTGCTTCAAACCTACGCTGAAGCCTTTCAACTTTTGAATTTACCTTATATTGAAATTTAAGAAAGTCGAAATGAACTCAATTACAAAAAATGCATTATTACAAATCATAAATAAAATTAATTATTTTAATATGACATTGTAAGAAAGGCACAACAGGGCATAGAGGGTGGTACAAAAATTCTGACTTTTAAGGAACCAAGCGATAGAATATTATGTCCAAAATACCTGGACACAACTAAAAACTGAGTGGACTGAGTTCGTTGATTTTAAATTAAAATCAAGTAGTTGTAGGCATCAAGCCATGGCTAATTGTAGAAAAAACCAAGACAGATAGTCCGAGTGAGTGAGAGGCAAATCTGGCATAAGCCCTTTTTAGGATTGTATAAAAATGATGCCATTTCATTTGTTGTTATATAAGTCTATCTATCATTCGTCCATACGTCATTGGATTGTATAGGATTGTCTGAGATAAGAAGAACCGTCCATCATTTGGACACAAGTATGCATTGAGCTGAGAGATAACAAAGAACTATGTGTTGTACAACATAATAAACTGAAGTCACATTGTGCAGCTATACTCCATAACCTAAATTTTTTTTCGCAATTAGATCAACCCTCAAAGAAAAATCTTGCTCAGATAATTTCATTTTCCTTTTCTTGTATATTATGATCGTTTTGATTACGCCCAAAGAGCATTGACAACTTATAATAGTGGAAACTGGCAGTAATGTCGAAAATCTACTAGCACCATCCAGCATTTGGCGTGTCTTGGTGGTTTTATTCGAGCTTTGTAATTGTGTTTTTTTTAGAAACTAAGATCAAACATTTATTTTTGCACTCATTTTGCCAATTACGCTAGTTTGCCTTATTATTATACCGAAAAAATGCCAACAAACACAGTTTCACGCCAGTTTCAAGTGTTGTAAGTTACTCATACTCTTTGTTATGCTCTTTGTTCGTCGACAGAACTGGGATATAAAAACGACAATCAAAAACAATCCTTCCCTAGACTGTTAGACCGTTAAATACTTCCTTAGACCTCTTTCCACCTATTTAGAACAACATATTTTCGTTTGGAACACACATGGATGGCTTAGAAGCGTAATCTCTGGCAATGTGTAATCGTAAAACGTGACCTGGTCATTAAATTATGCTCCTTAATTTCCAATCAATACATCTTACAGCATAATAAGTCTCAATTAAAGTAAATACTTAGACATTGACAGTATTTAATAGACAATTATAGTATATAACGAAACAACCTGCGAAAGCGCATTGGCAGAATTGAGCGTAACTGAAACTGCAGTGAACTTCACCAATATAATAAATAAAAATCGAGAGATAAAAAATAGAATACGAGATAAAGTTACATAGCCCTAAAGATTGGAAAGACCGCTTTCTCAAGTTTCAATGAAGAAAACAAGGGTCGTTAGATAATCATACGTCAGGTAGGAAAGTAGAGAAAAATATTTCCCAAATTTCCTTTCTTGAAAAGATGTAACATGAGCGAAGGTTGATAGAAGGATCTTTCAATAGAGAAGAGTGGAATATTTTCTCTGAGAATTAAAAATTTTGCCTAAATTTCTAGCAGGTTTTCAAGTTCCGTAGTTTGAAGGCTTTTTCTCAAGCATAAAGAGTCACTTGTAAGCAAAGAGGCACTTTCACCTTTAGGTGGGACAGCTGGGACAGTCCTACTAAGTGTCTATTATGGGTTGGCTAAACATATTTGACGACAAGAAAATTATATTCCATTTCTATCACGTAGTGACTTCTAATAAAAATCATAGACCATTTCCGTCTTTAGGGGGTGGGAACTTACATACTCCTGCTAATTTTGTGTACCTTTCATTTGTTTTTAACGTGTTTTAGAACATGAAAATTTGTCCTCATACACGTGGCTGCACAACAATTATAAAGAATAATGCAACGCAATAACTTACTTTTGCAATTATTAGTTAAGTTTTTATATAGTCATCTCACCTAAAAATCATAGAACAACTTGTATCAAGCCCAATGGAAAAATTGAAGCTCGGGAACAAATTCATAGTTAAACTTATTATAATTATTCATCAGTTTCAATTGTTCTAATATAGTCAAGATTGTACAAGGAAGTCCACATGACGGATGAAAATTGATTTATTTATCTTGGAGAAGTAAAAAGATTTCGATAAAAAATAGTCGATGAATCTTCTATAATAGAACTCTTATGTTTAACAGTTTAGTAACTTTCTGAAATAGCAAAAATTATTATCACTATATGATCAATAGTCTGAAATCCTCATTTTCAGCAATAGTTTTGCTAGAAATTTAAGTGACTATCGATGATTTGCATTGAAACTAAAGAGGGCAAAACTTGAGAAAAGTAAACAAAACAAAGGCAAGTGAATCTGGTATAAATTTAATTCATATATTTTAGAGCATGTCTGTTAAAATATACTTATTGGCCAATGCACAAACTTGAACTTAGTTTATGAGTGCGGTAAAAAATATTAAGAGGATCTGGTACGTTCAAGAATCGCACCATCTCGTCCATTATCATTTTTTTTAGTTTGTGTGGCCAAACTTTTTATAATTGATTGGGCGTTTGTCTTGCCATTACTTGTAGAGCTTGAATGACGGATCAAAATAAACTAAAAGCTGACACCTACTATCTCAGAAAACTTAGAAAAACCCTTCGACTCCCCACGTTTTGTGCTGGAGATGAAGTATTTAGATTTGATGAAACTTAGATCATTATAAAGTGTAAATTTTTTTTTGATGAAATGGAGTTGAATTTTCTTTTTAAATTTAAGAAAACGGCATTCCTGAAAAACATTTGGACATACTTGCTTGAAGAACATTAAAAATAAGTTCAAAAAAGTATCTTTTGAGTAATTTGACAGCTTTGGGAGTTCCCTCTGGTGTTTGCCGCTTTGATTGAAAACCTGGTCGACACAGGAGACGTGTTATTTTTGCTATATTTGTATCGAATAGACAGCGCTTTACTTAACAATTAGTAAAAGATTGTATTCTTTTATTTTAAATTGTCTCTTGATTAGCTTTTTGAACTGTTGACACATTTAAGATCCTTTATCTACCGAATCGATTTGGGAGTTCCATGTGGTGTTAGGAAATTTGCTAATGGGCCCTTTGTCTTTGAGACAAAGGGTCAGCCGACACTGGGAATTTGAAAATGATTTTCAAGGTATCAAATGGCCTTCAGTTTGAGCTCTTTTAGGGTGTTTTGGTTCTTTGAAGTTGTCGAAAATTGACTTGGTCATGTCTAATTTTGAATAGTCTTTAAATTGCTATTGGTAAAAAAAAGCTCTTCTAAAAACTACTTTTCTTAACACGAAGCTGCACAACTACATAATTCCCTAAAGGAAAGGTTTTTACTAATTAAAGCAGAATGTCTTCTTTCAATATATGCTTTCTAATTGGATTAAAGGCCACCGAAAATATAAGTCATCTTTTAATGGAGTCACGGAGCGCAGTGTTCAGTTATCGACTTACGAACGATAGTTTGCCGATTGTTGTTTAACTCAGTTTCAAGTGTTTTTATTTATCGTTCACTATGGTGGCTACAGTTAAAGTTTTCAAGAAAACTTCTCCCAATGGTAAGTTTGCTTCTATTTATCAGTGGCGACTTTGGTTCCGAGGAAGCTCATGGACTTTGGCAACTGCTTAAAGCCAGTTTCGCCGTTTTTTGGCCACTTCGCTAAATTCTTCGCCATTTTTAATTTTAGGATACCACATCGAATTGATGTCCATTGACACGTTTATAAGTGATCACTTAAATGAACCGAAATAATAATGACATTCCTAAATCCGTATTCAAAGACAAAATATTTGTTTTCCCCCTCCTCCAACTTTTAGTCGATAAGAAACATATAGGTCCAGTTCTGGGAGGTCAGGCCTAGAATCCCTTTTTCCTAATGGCTTACAGTGAGATTTTTAAACCGATCAGAGTCCATAAGGTTTTGACCCATTCTTGGGCCCCTTAATATCACCCCTCCTTCAAAATTTGAGGTTCTTTTTGCTTAGTCGAACGATCTCTTTAAGTTTCAAGCTGATCGGAAAGTGACGTTTTCTGGTCTATTTTTGGCCTCATTTTCTTCTTTTTTTTTGGGGGGGGGGGGTCCAAAATATTTATTTGGTACTTTAGAGTTCCTTATGCTCAGTGACTTCCGTTTGTAAGCTTCAAACCATTAACAAAAAAGTCTCGGGTCCATTTCAATTGAACCAATATTTTCTTAATTCATTCCAAACCTAGTAAATAGTGTTTTACCTTAGCTATTGGCCCCGATTGTTTTTTTTGGGGGGATGCACATGCCCTCGACCTTGTTTTTATTTATTAAAATCCCCTGGTCCAGGAACTTAAAGGCATGGGTTTCAAGTTGTTTGGAAAAAAGTTTCTCGCCCTTTTTCAGGCTGTTCTTCGGGAGCCCGCGCTACCAAACTTTTTTCTGTGTAATAGGATTCCTTTTACTCCAAGGACTTTCTGACATAAGTTTCAATCCAATCGAACGAAATTTTTGCTCATTTTTGGGTTCTCTTCTGAGAAGTCCTTGCCTCAAACCTAAACTTGTTTTTGTTGTTTTTTTTATGAGGATCTCATTGGCCCAGGAACTTACGGGTGTAAATTTCAAGAAAATAAATCAGCCGTTTTGGGCCCTATTCTTTGGGCTGGTGTCTGAAATTATGTGTTTTCGTACGTTAACTTGCCCTTGGCACAGGGACTTACGGCTACAAGCTGTGAACTTTATTGGACATATACGATTTTTCCAATTTAGGAACTCTGCAAGTCCTCCTTCCTGCATACACGCTCAAATATATGGTGCATTAGGCTCAGGGAACGATCCTTCGAAGTTTCTGGCTAATCAGACGGCCAAGATCAAACATTCCCACCTTTGTATTTCACTATAAACCAATCGGTGAATAGCGGGTAATTAGCATGATATTGGGCCCTTCTCGATGGGGATGTGTGGATTATGTCTTTCCCGGAGGCATATTTATTCAACATATTGGTTATTCTGAGTAAAACAGCTATCTGGAAGCGTTGATCCGATCTTTCAGAAAGCTATGGGTGCCTCTTGGTAAAAAAAAGGGGGGGTCTGGGAAGCGGCGAGTTGCCCTCTAATCACTTTTGATCCTCAAATAGAAACTAGAACTTGCAATTTTAGTTGAAAGATTCTCCTTTGGGGTTCTTACGACGGCTCATACTATACCAAGTGGCTGGAGAAAAAAAAATGCATGGAATGGACTTCGCTAATACCCTAACCCTGATTATTTGCGAGGGGCCTCTTTATCTCTTTCTTACGCTCCTACAATTACGCTTTCACACAACATCGTCCATGTTATGACCTGCTGTAGAATTTATTGAAAAATCATATTTGGTGAATGGAAATTTTCCCTATAATCGAAATTGGGAGTCACAGATTAAGAAATTGAGAAGCTTACCCTAGCCTCGTGCAGCATCGATCGTTAAAATGTACGAATAGAAGGCATTGCCATCCGTGTTCGTATTCCGTTTTGAATCATTTTTTTAATATTAATATCTTAAGTTTTTTTCAAGGCTTTTTTGGATTTTTCCTTTGACTCCTTGGGATTTTTTCTTTTTGTTTTCAAAAAAGTATGTTTTTCAGGAATAGTAAAGAATCATATTAAAAGCTAAAACGAGCATAGAAATAAAGTCATTTAATGATTTGAGCTTAAAACAAATGGACAACCATGTCAAACATAATGATAACAGATACTACTATGGATGAATTCAAATAGAGGAATTCTAAAATGAACAAAAATTACAATGACCAAACCTAGCTCAAAGCAAACAGAAAGTAACTCAAGTAAGGGTAAGAACAAAAAATTAACACAAAGGCCACAGACTTATTTTTGTCCTTTGCCAGTTCAAAGATTACAGGCACAAGTCCTTAGGCCAAGGAGAACCTAATTTAGAAAATGAAAAAGTTTGGGGCACGGAACATCAAACATTCACACCCGAAAAGGCCAAAAAGTTGTTCATCTGCCCGGCTCGTAACTCACATCCTTAAGTCCTTGGGCTTGGAGAACCCAATTGGAGGAGAAATAGAAAAGATATTAGTTCCTCCGAATACAGGGCCTATAAACTTTTTTCTGAAACTTAAATAAAACTGTAAGTCCCTCCCAACTAAATATATAGAGCACATGGCAGCAGAAATTTTTTGTATCTTTTCTTTCGTTGATGTGAACATTCATGTCTTAACCCCATGAAGGAGACAATTTCGGTACAGCAAGCCAAATGGTAGGGTTATATTATAGTCACATTTGAGAAAAATCAAAATAGCCAATCATTACATCTTCCCTCAATCCGTTCGCAATTTATCGAGCTCGTCTTCCAAATCTTAAATTTATGATTGACTAATTAAAATAAAGGATCGAAGAATAATTTTCTGCAATCACAAAAGATGGATGCTAGGAACAACAGTTTTCCTATCTGTAAGTTGAATGCGGCGAAACATACCAGACACAGTACTAGTTGAGAAACCCTTTCCTTGTTACGTTAATATGACCAAGTACAAGCGTGACATTAAAATCAAGGGAAAACACATCTTATTATTCATAAATCTTGGCTTTTCTATCGTCAGGTGTGACGATGGTGTAGCTCTGGAAAAATTTTTTCACGGGCCTGCTTGAACCTAAGGTCAGTTGGTTTAGAATCTTTGTTTGGTTTTCTCGTCGAGTGATTTCTCTTTGTTTTTTTATTTAAGGGAAATTGACAGTGTATCTTGGTAAAAGAGACTTCGTCGATCATCAAGACTCCGTTGATCCTATAGAAGGTGTCGTCGTCGTGGATGGAGAATATCTGAAAAATCGGAAAGTCTTTGGACAGGTACGTAATTGAGTGGAAGACTTTTGTGGTTTGAAGAAAAAATTTAACAATTCCAAATTAACAACAAAATAGACAGCATATACTGAAAACTATGATCCTATAGGAACAAACTAACGAAATCCAATGCTGTAACAGGCTTTAGAAAATACATGATTTTTATTCAGAGGGTTTAGAAGATGCGAGTCCGTTATAGGGCTTGAAGCCTGAAGAAACACTTTTCCACGTACAGCGTATTATCCAAGATTTTGGAAGGGTTAAGGGGTTGCCTAAAATTTTAATTACCTTTTATTTTTCTTACTTGAAACATTTGTAGGCTAAAATTCGACCGCTTTTTTGTTAACGAGATTCGCGTAAATACAAGTCAAAACTCCATAAAAGTGAAATTCATCCAACACAGAGGGGAGCCCTCGTTCCTCGATCTTGAGATATTGAGCTCAGTACAATCACTTTGATGTTAACCATTGATGATCAAACAAAAAGGCAAAGATCAAAAAGGTTTTGTATAGGATGGACTGTTTTCTTTTTTGGGTGTATTTTTACTTCCTACCGTCGGAACTTTATGTCGGTTTAAATCTGATTCGTCTCACGCTCGATCTGAGATAAGAATTTAATTGAGCATTGGATCACTCCAATGCTCAATGGACTAGCACTAGCACCATAGTGCTACTAAATTCTAAATGAAAAGTACCACTGATTCGGACGTCACAGTTAACTAATACAACAGTCTTTAATCAGTTTAGGGAACGTTTAATTTAATATTTTCCTTTCCTTTTTCGCAAATTAATTTCTAAATAAAAATCAATTCAGAGCTACTAACTTGACAACCCCGGTTAGCAGAGATGTCACTAAGATGTCAAACAAGGCCAGAATCTATGGAGCCTTTTCGATTCAAGAGCTACTTTATTCTGGTGGCAAACAAAAAAAGTGTATTCAGGTGTTAAAGGGAGTAGTTAATTTTGTATCCATAGAATTTTCAATCTATCCTTGCAATTTGAGTTTCAAAAGTCAGATTTAGAGTTTCGAAGCGAGCTTTCGAAATGCAACTCCCTCAATACAAAACCATTGTCATACGGACATCCTTCGGGTTGTTGAGTATTTGCTGTTGTGAAGTCATCTTTTTTCTCTCCATCTAAGTAGACGCAAGAAACTATTGCTTCCTCCACCCCTTCTTCCAGAAATTTGTCGACCGTTCAAGGCTTAGCTATAGTTTAAGATTTAATCGACTAAATTGCCTGCATTTTATCATAAAATTTTGGGTTTTCTCCTATGACCCTTCCGTAATAGTCGATGTTTATAATTTTTATTTCTTTGAAAATGGTAGTTTTGTCTTAAAATTTGAAAATACTCCAAAATATTATGACTGTTAAATGAGTTTCTTCACCTTGGATTAACGCCCTGGCCTTTAAAACATGCTCAATAATGTAGCGCTGCTGCATAATATTTGCGGTTGACCACTGGTGGGTACACACTCCCCCCTAGGCTTTAAAAGATTTGAAAAATCAGCCAAGTCGCTACTACGCCCTTCCCCCTCGCTTGTCTTAGATACGTTTGCTGAATGCTGTTTTGTTTTATGTGTCTTCATTAAAAGAGTCGAACTTCAGCGTAAAGAGCGAGGTGTTGAGAAGGGGACAGCCCCTTTCATATACGGAATAATTTTTGTTCATTTCAGTTACTTTCATTCCTTACTTTCAGTTAAAAAACTTAATTTTTTATTTAATTTCTGATCGTTTTTCAAATAATACAAAATACATATAGCTGTTTGATAAAACACTTTTTATAACAGTTTGGTAAAATTTTTATTTACTTTATGTTAAAATTCAATGTCATAGCTCTTCACCTTTTCCTGACTAAAATCAGGGACCAAAACGTTTGAACCGGTGATCTCTCGACACTACACTTCAAATACAAACACTATGTGTAAACAATATTTGCCGATTTCAAAACTTACAGGTCTCTCCGATATATAAAGGGGCTCCCCTCTCCTCAACACCTCACTCTTCACACTAAAGTTTTTTAGTACTTTAAAAAAATAGTCTTAATGTTCTAATTAAACGGCTCTTGTGTTTCAGGAGCTGTTATAAAAGAAATGAAAAAAAAATCAAGCATTAGCGTAAACAGTAAGGCGTTGAGGAGGGGGTAACCTCCTTCATATACGTAATAATTTCTGTACGTTTTAAATTTTAATATTTCTCCTTAATTTCGGTTGAAAAAACTTGTTTTTTTATTTAATTTTGAAGTTTTTTCAAATAATACCGAGAAATCTGGCTCCACCTCCACGAAAAAATGCTCCCCCCAGAAAGATCTGTGAAAATATACCCCAGAGAATTACCCTTAACATCTCCACACGTATTGATTTGGCAAAGAGAAAGTAATGCAAATGAAAAGAATTCCGTATAGGAATTCTGGCTTATTCCCCAGCGTAAAATTTCCCTGAAAAGTTCATCCCCCGGAAACTTCCTCTCCGATGAAAAATACCCCCATCAAAAAGATCACCACCCCTCCCTCACTCTGAAAATTTATCCAAACTTCCCAACAACAAATACTATGCGTAAATAATGGGCAAGTTATATAATTTAAGGACCCTCCTTCAGGGGCTGTTGGGATCATGTTATCTCCAAAGGCATAGTTTTTGGAGCTTTCAACTATGTTGAACAAAATGGCTATCTCAAAATTATGATCGGAAGATTTTGGGGGAACAGGGTGTGGAGGGGCTAGCTGTCCTCCAATCTTTTTAGTCACTTAAAAGGGCACTAGAACTTTTATCCGTGATCTTTTTTCTGATGAAAATTTTGCAGGTAGGAGGTTGGAACCTCTACAGAAGGGTTTTCTGATACCCTGAATCTGATAGTGTGGTTTTCATTAAGGCCTTTTGGGGGGCATTGACCCCCATTTTTCAAAATCTGGCAAATTTTCTCAGGCCTTCGGTGGGTAATACTAAGCTTAGTGAAAAAGTGTCTTGAGAAATTTTTAAAATGCTTATTATTCTAATTAAACGGCCCTTGTTTTTAAGGAGTTCTTTTTTAAGAATTGAGACAAAATTCAAACTTTAGCGTAAAGAGTGTGATATTGAGGAGGGGGCAACCACACTCATATACGTAATAATTTCTTTTCGTTTTAAGTTTTGATGTCGCTCTTTACTTTCAATTGAAAAAACTTTTTTATTTAATTTCTGATCGTTTCTAATAATGCCAGGGAATCTGGACCCCCTCCATGAAAAATTCCTTCCCCCCTATGGAAATTTTTCCCCTTGTGCAATACCCCCCAGGAAAATTCCCCCAGACAATACCATTCTAGCTGAAAATTCCCCCTGGAAAGTTTCTTGCAGACGACTCCGGGTAAAAAAAAATTCTTAGCCCACTTCCATTTGAAAAAGACCTGTTGTTAAAATCATCCTGGAAATCCATTCCCTTGTCTGATTTTTAATTTTACAGACACGAGCAACGTATAGCCGTCTTTGGTTAGTAGTTCTCTGAAGAATTTTCGGAGCAAAAAACAAAAACTCTGTTTCATTGTTGCTTGTGCGACGCATTGATTGGGAAATATTATGTTCCGTTTTCTCAGAAGGTAGGTTGCACTAAAAATTTGTTTAAAGTCTATACAAAATAAACCCTTGTGTTGAGCGCAGGAAAAATTGGAAATTTTTATATTAATGAAATAAAACAGAGACTCTTGATTAAAGCATAATACATACTAAATTTGTGTTAGCTCTTTTTGGAAGGCCATCCTCTGAAAAAGCAAAGGCCCACTCCGCTTCTTTGGAGGGCTCAATCCTTTTTGGAGGAGGAGATGCCTCCTCCTCTTTACTTTTCTGTTTATATTTCGAGTATATCTCTCAGACTTGTATGTTCCATTTCAATTTTTTACAGTTATTAAGTTCTTTTCTGAATAAACGGACCCAGTACGTAAAAATAGGAGATTTTAAATCAAGTAACAAAATTATAACATGCGTCATTCTTCAATGATCAGTTCTGGGCCCTCTATTGCTTTTTTTGTATAAACGATTTGGATCAGTACCTGGTAAGTTGTGGTCTGTTAACTAGTGAAGTATCTAAGGTTAAGGCTATTTTACGAAGCTTTGCAGATGATACCCATTATATTGTGGCTGCTAAGACAGAAAAGGAGCTGCCAAATCTTTTGAAAAGTGGTGTGCTATACATTAAAAAATGGATGAGACTGAATAAACTAAAGTTGAACCACAAGAAAAGCTCCCTGTTGATATATGGTAGAAGTCGTAATTATTTTCCTTGGATTGAGCAGATTCAGTTAAGTGGAAACATCATCTTACCTACCAAGTCAGTGAAGTTTCTTGGAGTTGTACTGGACGAGTGCCTCAATTTTATGAATCATGTCGTCACATTTCTGCCAAAATCGCTCCTAGCATCGGAATGATAAGAAAACTTAAGCATATTATCCCGGATAAGGAGACTTCATTTCTCTCTTGTGCATACACAGCTAGTACTACTACAGCTAATGCATTCTGTATCACTGCATGGTCTTCTACGTTCGCAGTTCATCTTCATCCATTGAGATTGCTACAAAATAAAGTGGTTAGAGTGTTGATGAGTGTAGATAAACCTTCTTCACTGAGGTTCTGCCATGTTGAGCTTGATATTGAGATATTGCCCATTTTTGGTTTAGTGAAATTTTATAATGCTCCATTTATGTTAGTACCAAAATAATTTGTTGCCAAAGTGCTTCAGAGGTCTTTTTTACCGGTTTGAAGTGTTCAAGAGCATAATACAAGGAGTTCAAGTCAGTATAGGAATCCTAGAGCAATTACTATACGATCAAAGTTTCCTGCGCGCTATGTTTGTCCTAGTGCCTGGAATACTTTGTCACATAATATTGTACAGGAAGCTAACCCGAGTAAGTTCCGAAGTTTCCTGAAAGACCATTGTTTTAGGGTTTACTAGAATGATGGTTGACGGGTTCTCTGGTTTCTCTATTTATTAAGTTTATCAAATTGTTTACTTATGGTTTGATGGATTGATGATGAGAGGTAACAAATGGTTGTTTATTTGATTTTTTGTCGCCTCTTATTTTGTTTTTGGTGGTTAATTGTCGTCACTTTTCATAAGTTGATTTATATATAGGCCTAGTGGGATTATTATTTACATAAACAAGCTTTGCTTCAGATTTTTTTATGTTTATTGTTGATGAATGCACCCTTTCTTTCTAAAAAAAAGAAAAACTAATTTTTTTCAGCTCAGTATGGCTACTGCTCCCGTGCAACTTGTTAAATTTGAAAATTTTTGAGAAAATTGCACAAAGAAGAAACACCTTACGCGTTGTTTCAAGTGTACTAAACTTCTTTTTATGTAAATATTGTGATATTAAATTTTGATTCCTTTTACGCTTTTAGGTCATCACAAGTATTCGATATGGTCGCGAAAGAGACGAAGTTATGGGCCTTCAGTTTTGTAAGGAAATGGTGCTTATTTCAGAACAAATAGCGCCAGACTCGAAGACTAAAAGTAACTTATCGCCCCTGCAGGTATGATTGAAAAGCTCACATAAGGCTCTTGACTAAGCATGGACACTGTTTCTGTTTTCTGTTTCTGTTCTGTTTTCAAAGTACATGTTTAAAAAACAGAAACAGAACAAAACAGATGACCTGTTTTTGATTTCCCTGTTCTGTTCCGTTTCTGTTTTTATAATAGCCTTTTTGTCCTGTTTCTTTTTTATTTCTGTCCTGTTTCTGTTTTCTTCTGTTCCTGATTTTATTTTAGTGTGACGAGAATGAAATATTCGCAAATTTCAGACTTATAAAATAGTATTTTGATTTGTAATTTGAAATTGAAAAGAAGCGTTTTTGAAATATTGGTAGATCCAGGGTTTCTGGAGGTGAGGGGGGAGGGCTCAGCTTTTCATTTGGTAATTGACCACAAAAACAGGCAAAAATAATGAAAAGCATGCCCACTTGTATTCTTAAAACAAAAGTTTGAAGTGTTAATAATATCAAAATTATAACTTATAACTAAAACGTATAAGATTCCTTAAGCTTAGTGTCACCCATAAAAGGCTACGAGCCTGAGAAAATTTGCCCGATTTTTGAAAAGGGAAAAATCCCCAAAAAGTCGAAGAATCTTCATAAAAATCACATCTTCAGGTTCAGCATATCAGAGAACCCTAATGCAGAAGTTTCAAGCTCCTGTCGGCAAAAATATAGAATTTTGCATTTTTTTTTTTCGGAAGAAGGCTAAGAGGCCCGTGTTCATTTGTTTTTCTGTTTTGATTTTTTTTTTCCAAGGGTGATCATATCAAACCACTGGTTCTGGAACATCATTTTCTTCAGAATCAATTGAAGGAAAAATCAAATGTTCCAGCGTCCAAAAAGATTGGAGGGCAACTAGCCACCCGTCAATTTTTCCCCAAAATCATGATAAATTTAGCCACTGTTTACGTATAGTATTTGTCATTGCGAAGCATACATAAATTTTTCAGTGGGGGATTTTGTGCTTCGTTTGAGTTCCATGGGGATAATTTTCCATGCGGAGTCAAATTTCCAGGGATGAAACTTCCAGGGAAATTTTATGCTGTGGAGATTTGATTTCTATGCAAAATTGTTTTTATTTGTATTACTTTCTCTTTGCCTAAGCAATTTTGCATGTGGAGATGCTCTGGGGGGAATTTTCAGCGTTTTTGGGTTTCCAGGAAATAGTTTACTTGGGAATGGGGATTTCTGGAGTAATTGAAAAAACGATTAGAACTTAAGTTTTTTTTTAAAATGAAAGTATGCTTAGGAGAAATTTTCAAGCTGAACCTTCTGCGAGAAATTTTGCGGAGGGGGGATTTCAGATAGGATGGAATTATCTGGAAGGAATTTTAGGAGGGTGTATTGTATGTGGGAGGAAATTTTCCACGGAGGAATTTCTCGTGAAGGGAGTGAATTTCTTATGGAGGGTGAGCCAGGTTTACCGGATTTATTTTAAAAACGATCGAAAACTAACTAAAAAACGAGTTATTTTTCAACCAAATGTAAGGATTAATATTAAAAGTCAATATGAACAGAAATTATTCCGTATGTGAAGGGGTTTCCCCCTCTTCACTACATTGCTCTTTACGCTAAGTTTGTCTGTTTCTCCCAACTTTTTAAGAGTGGCTTCTGAAACACAAGGGCTGTTTAATTACATAGGAACATTTTTATAAGTGCTAAGAACTTAAGCGTGAAAAACAAGGTATTGAGGAGGGGTTAACCCCTTCATATACAGAATAATTCCTGTTCGTTTTTAGTTTTAATGTTACTCCTTACCTTCAGCTGAAAAGACTTATTCTTTATTTATTTAATCTAGAGCAGAGCAAGTGTATGGGTTGGAGAACGTATTTTCTGCCGCAAAGCACCCGAAATTTTGAAATTAACTATCAAAAAGTGCAATTTGTCTTTATATTTTCATACTTTTGAAAACTTATCCAAGAAAAGAGAATACTTAAATAAAATAGACTATTATGGAGCAAAAAACCAAAGTTCCTTTGAAATTCAGTGTTTACTTATTTGCCAAATGAATGAACTGAATCAATGAATGAATTCAGTAGATGGCCTAGAACAACATTTTCAGGCAAGAAGCGCCGTCAAAATATGCGAACGACCCTCAAAGTATGCTTTTTCTTTTGATTTGTTTCTCACATACATTTGCTAGAACATACCTAATCTTAAAAGACTGTTTTAAGCCGCGAGGCAACAAAAATCTTTAGAATTGGCAGTAAGAAGCGTCTTTTTACCGTGCATTTTTCTTCTTTCATATTTTTGTTTAAGATGGTTTCCAAACATCAGAATGGGGGAAGGGGCAAATGATGGTCTGAATGGGGGAGACTGGCCCCTCCCAAAACAACTATAGGCTCTGCTTAAGCATAATGATTTTGAGCTGACTTCATAAATTGATGACGACAATTATGTTATTATCGAATTGTCTAATAACTAGTATGCATTTCTGGGAAATTCGAGGAGATGCTGTATAAACCTAATAGCGCATTTTTGGAAAAAATAACAGGAAAAAGTAACGAAAGTGTTACTTTTAGAGAAAAGTACTACCCGTGGCAAGTGGCAACCCTGACGAGAAGTTAATGAATTACAATAATTATTGAAAATGAAGCTAATTTTTTCAGATTAGACCCATTTATTTTCTGGACTCAAAACGAATTAAATCTTTCCGGATTGCTCTAAGGTATCTTAGCGTCCCACTACTAGTGTGTCGAACGAACCGGTATTTTTGGTCGCTGAATTTTTCACGCGAAAGCAGTATGCCTGGGCAATGTCCAAAACGCTAGAAACGTGTATGTTTTTAAGTGACAAGCTTAAAGACTTGAACAAATGATGCTATTATTATCTTTTTGATAATAAACCAAAACTTATCACTTAGAGTTTTCTTTCTTTAAGCTTTAAGCGTTGTAAAGACAGCTGTTTAAACAGCTGTTTTTTGAACGAAAACAGAATTTTTCTGTTTTTACAAAAAAAAAAAAACAGAATAGAAGCAGGTCTTCTGTTTTTTTTTTTTTCAATGACCTGTTTTGTTTCATTCAGGCCTTTTTATTTTTTTTTTCTGTTTCTTCCAAAAAACAGAACAGTGCCCATGCTTACTCTTGACTACAAGAAACACCATAGCTAAATATAATCATTAATAGTGAGAGTATATAAATCGACCGCCCAAAATAAAAAAAATTGCAAATAAAGAATCATTTTATAATAAGAATCTGACTACCTTTGTGGTAAAATTAAATTTTACCAGATCTACATTAATATTAATGTAGATCTACTGTGCAGAAGAGAATGAGAGTGAGTAGGAAGAGTCATATTGGTACCAGCCGGCTGCTGGGGACAGGCAGCTCAAGTGCTCGCACTTCCCACAAACCAAACAGAAGGGAGGAGAAGATGACAAAGAAGGATATATCCTCATACAAATTCTGGAATTGGAACCTCGTGATGAAAACATTTTTGGAGGCCCGTTCGCCAACAGGAAGAAGAGGTTGTAACGGACAAGCGAAGTCCTTCGACCAAGGCATAAGTAGAGAAGAAAGAAATTCGTTGTTAAGGACAACTAATAAGATAATTCAGATAACATAATAGTGACTCTGTGTATACAGGGTACCAATGAAATCATTATTTTGTTAGAACTGTTACGTTAGAGGTTAGTAGTATGGATAGAAAAAAGAGGGGACAAATCTCCCTCGATATATTACTTGCACACTCCCCTCCACCCTAGAATCAAAAATATACAGTCATGAGAAAGTATCGATGGCTGCTATATTTCATTTTATACAGAGAGGTACTATCATTTAACTTATTTTATATGTTAGTTTTCAAACAGTACCAAAATTTTAAGCTACTAGTTTGACTCTTTGTTTGACTCTCTACTAATTCTACTTAAGTGTGACTCTTTGCCACAATTCTGCTTTTTAAAACAATTAAAAGCTTTAGCGTAAAGAGCGAGGGATTGCGGAGGGGACAATCCATTTCATATACGGAGTAATTTCTGTTCGTTTTAAGTTTTAATGTCGCTCCTTACTTTCAGTTAAAAAACTAGTTTTTTTATGTAATTATAGTTAGGATCTACTTTACGTTCAACTCAAAACAATTTGACCTGATATTGAATCGCAAACTTTTACCGATTAAAATTAGGCTTCTTTGCATTTTCCAAGGTCTTATGAACTGGGGTGCTCTGTTAGTGGCTAATAGTTTGCTAAAGCGTCGACAATTCCTCTGTTCTCAGTTTCTGGTGCTTCCAGTTTCTATAGTTTCTGGGGGGAATTGTAGAAACTTGGGAAGTGTCATACATAGTGCTTCTTGTTCTTCTGGAAGATTTTATATCGGCTGTAACCATCATCGATTTCAGAAACCATTTATTGAGAACCAAAATGTAAACTTCTCGAATTTGATAAAGTTCGTTGAGCTTTTGATTTTGTTCTGGCTGAATATCTTTTTAACTTCGCTGACCCCATTTTACCAAGCTCCTTGAAGAAAATCTTGCATCAAAAGCAACCATAAAAATATCAGGGACTACTTACAGAGTACCTAAATTAAATAGAAAAGCTTTTAAATTATAAAAGCTCATTTAAGTTTTGATTTTGCTTTGGCTGAACATCTTTTTTACTTCACTGGCTCCTTGTTCTTTTAAGTGAATTAAAAAAAACAGGTTTTTAACTGAAAGTAGGGAGCAACATCAAAACTTAAAACAAACAGAAATCATTACGTATATGAAGGCGGTTGACCCATCATCAACACCTCGCTCTTTACGCTATAGTTTGACTTTGTGTCCCGATTCCTTAAGAATGACTTCTGAAACGCAAAGGCCGTTTAATTAGAATAATAATCTTTTTTTAAAGTTCTAAAAAAAACTTCAGCGTACAGAGCGAGATGCTAAGGATGAGACAACCGCCCTCATGTACCTAATAATTTCTGTTCGTTTTAAGCTTTGATGCTGCTGCTTCCTTTCAGTTGAAAGAAAAACTTTTAATTTCTTATCGTTTTTAAATAATACCGGGAAACCTGGCTCCTCTCCCTGGAAAATCCCTCCAATTCGTCGAAAATACATCCATGGAAAGTTCTTCCCAGTAAAATACCCCCCACCCTACCAGGGAAACTCCCCCTGGACATTTCTATTCTGGCTGAAAATCCACCCCGAATTTTTTTTTTTTTTTTTTTTGCAGACGGTTCCGGTTGAAAAATTTTACCACACTTTCATTTGAAAAAATTTTGATGTCTGCTTTTTTCTAAGATCATGCCATAAATTCCCGCCCCCTCCTTGAAAGATTCTTCCCCTAAATAATCCCCCTCCGCTGGTAAAAAGTTGCTCCCGCAGAAAATTCCCTCTGGAGAAATTATCCCGTGAAATATCCCCATACAGAATTTTCCCCACGGAACCCCACTATAGAAAGATACTCTAGACAATTGCAACTCAGTAAAAATTTCTCCCAGACAATTCCTCTTAACATATCCACATGTAAAATTGACCTGGCAAAGAGAAAGTAAGACAAATACAAAGAATTTCGTAAAGGAATTCTAGCGGATTCTCCCAGTATGAAATTTCCCTTGATAAGCTCAACCCTGGGAACTTCTCTCCCCACGGAAAATTATCCCCGTGAAAAATCCTCCCAGCAAAAATACAGCCCCCCTCCCAAATAAAATGTCTGTATACTTCCCAATAAAAAAATACTATATGTAAAAAATCAGCAAATTTCAAGACTTACAGGCCTTTCCCCAGAGGCTGTCGGGGGTCGTATTACCCTAAAGGCATAATTGTCTGGATTTTTTCAACAATGGTGAACAAAAGGGCTATCTTAAATTTTTATCGGACGACCTTGAGCAAAAAAGGGGAATGGAAGAGGGGCTAGTTGCCCTCCAATCTTTTTGGTCACTATAAAAGGGCATTAGAACTTTTAGTTTCTGTTTGAATGAGCCCTTTTCCGATATTCTATGACTATTGTTTCGATGTAACCACCCCAGGGGAAAACAAAAAAAACAAAATTAAAATAAAGAACAAATAAATAAGCATCCGTGATCTTTCTTCTGGCCAAAAAAAAAAATTTCCCATTTTTGCATATGTGAGCTTAAAACTTCTACAATAGGATGGTGAGATTTTCATTCAGATTCCCTCAACTTTTAGGGAATGTTTCCTCCCCTTTTCTGAAATCAGGAAGATTTCCTCCGTCTCATAGATTTTTGTGTCACTAAACTTAATGAATCTATCTTATATATTTGGAATCAGCATAATAAGCCAATTCCTTTGACATATCTATTGATATTAAAATTACATTTTTTTAAAGTTTCGGTTACTATTGAGCCGCGTCTCTCCTTACTTAAAAGTACGTTACCACGAACTGGTTGATTTCACATTGAGCGCAACCATCAAATAATAAAAGCTCTTGGAAGTTTCGATTTTGCTCTGGTTGAACATATTTCTAATTTCACTGGTTCCTTGTTCCCTTGTCGCTTTAAGTAAATTTCACACTGACCAGAACCATCAACAGTTCGAGAGACTGCTCATAGAACACCTAAATTAAATCGAAAAACTTCCAAATTATAAAAGCTCTTGAAAATTATTGATTTTGCTCTGGCTGAACATCTTTTCAACTTCACCGGCTTCTTGTTTTCTTGTTCCTTTATAAAAATTTCACGCTGACCGCAACCATCAACAGTTTCAGGGACTGATTATAGAGCACTAAATCAAATCGGAAAAACTTTTAGAAAAGATTCTGAAACTTTTGATTTTGCTCTTAGCTGAACATCATTTTAACTTTCACGGCTACTTTGTACATTTTAAGGAAGCTACTGTTGGGATAAAGGTCTAGCGCAATTTGTTTGTGAGGTTAAACAAAAAGACACCCTTTTTTCGGATTTTACATCAAATAGAAATACAATAAGCTTGATACTTCGCTGGTAGTTTATGTTGATACTTCAAAAATAAACAGTTAACTAGAATGAAAGCCAAAATAAACATATTTACTTTAAAAAATAAACCCCCTCCCAAAAACAGATAAACCAATAAATGAACCAAATGAAAAGACAGTATTCACTAACATAAAATCTCTTAGGTGGATCATATGTGAATTCAGGTTAGTATAGGTAATTATGAAGGCCAGTTGTGAGTGTGAGTAAGGGGAATAACAATTCAAGGCCGTAATGAGTACAACAAAATAGACTATGTAACAGCAGGATTAACAAGTTCGTTTTCTTCGCTTCGCAACTTGAACCTAGTTACGTCGTGGTTTGGACCACAGCTTATAAAGCAATACAGTTATGAAAACTCGATTTATTTTTGGTACACATTGCGCCGTAGCGATCCTAGCGGCTGGAGACAGGAAACTGGCAGTCTGAATCTAAATGTCGGAGCAATTTACAGCTTAGATACCAATAATAGACGGGAATTGCGTTCCCACCCATGGTGCTGTAGTACGATCGAGGAGGCGCCAAGTTCAGAGCTCTGTACCAATAGCTTCTCACGGGCAAGATAGGTGTTTTCATAACTGCATTGTAAATCTAAGCTGTGGTTTGGACAGCGACAACTTAATTATATAGTTAGATTTATTATTTTTATATATTTCTTTTTCTCTAAATCTTGGTGTAAATTTCTATAGGCCAGAGAGGTGGATGCCTTCTCCAAACTCTGTTTTGTTGTCTCCATACCAGAGCCTTCAAGGAGGGAGGGCGCCATGGGGAGGGATGGGATTGATCGCCCACTTTGGTAAAATTTTTCACTTTGATTCGGCCTTTTTTGCTTATATTTGAGTCAGGAGGGGGACATCGTAACTGGTTTGTCTATGGGCACCACCAACCCTAGGAATGGCTTTGCCCCAGATCTAATTTTGCCCCCAGCTGTTCGTTCGCCCTATTTAACACTTTCTAGCGTGAACAATTTGTGATTATGACTGTATCAATTTTTATGATATTTGCCTTGTCACTCGTACACTATAAATTGATTACCAGTCAATTTGGCTTAATTTTACCCTTTGTTGCATTTCGCTAGCTCATCTCACTTTCTGCTGTTTGTGTAAAAATGAGTTTGCCCCCTCCAGGGTTCGTTTTAATTTAAGCCAATACTTTAATTTCTTTTATTGTTTTTATTTGTTCAGTGCTTTTGAGTTTGACTTCTTTGTTTTGTCTGTATAAATATTCATTAATTCTTGTCTTCCATGACACTTTATTTTTTATCCAGGTAAACATTTGTTGGATATTTTTCTTTTTGAATTTTGCAGTCCTAAAGTCCTGTTCTTTTTCCAGTTTCCACGGTTGGGCAGATTGACTTCAGATCTTTCACTGAGAGAAACTATCACTCCAAAAAATATTTTTGAAGCTTGTTCTCTTGAAAAGAAGTGACTAGCATTGAATTACTTACTCTAAAGCACAATTTTTCAAGAAGAGTAAATAGCCCAACATTAATTTACTAAGATATATATGAGATTTTTTAGAACAGCTGTGAATAATAAATCCAATCAAATAAAAAAAAATTATTTCATTGAGGTAATAATCAGATGCTTTCTAAGCACTACAGAAACTTGTTTATTATCTTGCTTACTGTAGGAATCTGAACCTCTATAAACTTTCAGTACATAAATTATGAAAAGGTTTATGCTCTTTTGAGGCACAAGTGTTCTGAAAACTGACTAAAAATAGACTTGACTAACTTCAATACCGATTTTGCCATCTACTTTAATATAACTTACATACCTCTGTTTCATTGTGGCTTATTAGTAAAGTAGGGCATTTTCAAAACACTACCCCAAATACAGTGATATCAAAATTAACGCAGAAGTCAGAAATATACTTTATGAAAATGGTGAAAAATACTCTGGTTTTGTTTTTGAAGCACTGATAATTTGAGGACTGACAAAATTAGACCTGGTCCACATCAATACATAACTCACTTAATCATCGTTATTTCTATATTTATTAAAGCTACCAATTTTTAGGAAAAACTTCTGAAAAAACTTGGTTCTGATGCGCATGCATTCACTTTCCAACTTCCTACTACAGCACCAACATCAGTTGTTCTTCAGGAAAACAGCAACGATCAACCAATGGGAATTGAATATGACCTGCGTGCGTTTGTTGGTGAAAATCAAGATGACAGAGGACATAAGAGATCCAGTGTTTCGCTAGCGATTCGCAAGGTTAACATCTGTCTTTTCATAACTATTGTAAAAACCAAACTTACTGGTAACGTTGTATGAGCCTTTAAAAATTATAGCAAATTAGTTCAATTTTCAGAAAAAACATCAGCTTATTTTCCTAATACAAGGAACAAAATTGTGAAAAAAATGTAGCTTGAATTTTCTACAGGCATAAAACCACGTTTTGTGCCTGTGAAACTGCAAATGATATTCAGTTCCTTTTTTCTGTATCACAAAGGTATAATTCAAGTATTTTCTTTTTGCTCCATCTTGATTAACATCACCAGGCTACCGCTCCTTCCATGTTTCATGCTTTGGGAGAATGTAATTCCCCCTGCCTGTTTGGTAGCGTTTACCACCTTTGTGCTTACCAATATTTCTTTATGTTGCAATTTTATGCGTGTGTCTATAGTTCCTTTTTTTGTTTGTATATCATGAGACGGAGATCAGCACCGCCGGTTCGGATCTTAAGGGTCTAGTGCCGCATCCTTTACCTTTTCTTTTTTATATATCGTGCATTTACGTTGATGTGTTTATAAGACCCTTGCTGAAATAAGAAATTAGGGATTTATTTTAAGAATAGGCCTTTCCGTGGATTTCCCAAAATTTTCTATATTACTATAGCAATCGAATGATGTCTATCAAATTGGCATAACATCGGCATAACAATTTGGCATAACTCCAAGCCATCTTAATTTGAGAATTTAGTTGTTTGCAGCTTAGAGTGCAGGGTGTGCCAATTCACTGAACTAATAGGCGAGGGGCGAAAATCTTCTTCCTTTTTTTAAATGAAGATGTACAAAGATATTTTCTGGTTCTACGGGGGGTGGGGAGGGGAGTTGCATTTAATCTGTGAAAATACCCAAAAATGTTGTTTTGCATAATCTAGGGGCAGTGCCAACAAGATCTTGCTTAGAATCCAGATCAAATTCTAATAGCATATTTGGTTAATCTATAAGAAAAAGAAAACAAAGGAGTGCCACAAACTGTCCAACAAAATCTTAAAGCTCTCTAAGCAGAAAAAAAATGGACAAATGGACTTCATAATTCCTTCTCATCGCTAATTTGGGCTTTATAATGATTCATGGAGGTCCTATTTTACTAGCACAGCAGCCTTTCAAGGTAGGGATGTAGCTAAGGGGGGAATCCCCCAAAATTCCATGGTGTCGACGCTACGCGCCAACACATTGGAATTCAGCTTCTATGTTTAGTTTAATTTAGGTTATGTGTCCACATGTATCGACAGAGTAGACTATTTTGTCGGCATATTTCCTATATCCCCCCTCCAAACTCTAAGCCCAAGCTGCACAGGTGTCATCTCCAGTTTGATGGTAAATTATATTCAGCATACATCTGACAACTATACTCCTGTCATAGTTTATGGAAACACTTCAAAGTAAGTGACGAGTCAACGGTTTAATAACCCTATGTTAATAAGTAAATAAATTCAGAGAGGGAGAGAGATTGGAAACCTAAAAAACACCCTTCCGTAGAGCTATGAAAAATGTATCTTTAACATAAATTTTCTCGAGGATTTTGTAATTTAATCAATACAAAAGCGGAAATACAAATAGCCCTTAGATAAATGGGTTCCGAAACACTTCGCATACAAGGATTCAAAGTCTTCAGAGGCTTCGTTTAATTTGATTAAGTTAAACGATGGGCTTTTTGACGGATCTTGCAAAAGTGCTTCAAAATTAATATATTTCCTATGGCTTTTCTATTAACTTTTGACTCTTGTCATGAACAAGTAACCAAATACTTAGATGGAAAGAGCAAATAAAAAAGGTCTCCGATATCCGATTCTGCTTTTCGACGGTGATTGCAATGATTTCTTTTTTTGAGCCGTTATCGAAGATTTTCAACGACTTAACGCACCTATCGACAGCAAAAATGGGCAAATTAGAGAGCTGGTGTTATATTTGTGCGATGTTGTAGACATATTTTATCTAGTTTTAATGTCTGTCTGTCAAGTTTTTTATGTCACAACATATTCAGGAAAACTTTAAGTTCTTTTTTTTATATGGGATTGAGAAATATATTCTAGTAGATGCAACAAATCAAAATTTCGTGTTTTTGGTTTTAAATCTTTCGACAGAAGCCGTCAAAATACTTGGTCATGCCGTCAAATCGACATAAACTTCAATAAATTATTGACGTCAATAAACTATTGGTAATTCTAACCCTTACACCTGACTACGTATAAAACGTATAAATGTGTGTTGTGTCGACAGGGATCTTAAATCGAAGTGCACTGATGACATAGTTTGAAGTTAAAAAATAACTCATTTTTAACCAACTCTGTCTCTATCCCTCTTTGGGCAAGTTTATTTTTCTGACAACAAATTGCATCGCATGCTTAGTAGGGTTGTAAAAAAGTGGGGATGTGAAGACATTGATCTTCATTGAACAATGCTCTGCAAAATTGAAACTGAGCATGTCCCACAACTTAAATATTTATGTTTTACGGGCTTAAAAATTAGCTAAACCATAATAAACTACATAACATTGAATAAATTAAGTCTTTAAAATCAGTATAACCGCAATTTAACTTAATGCATTACGGGAAATGCAGGAATTAAGGTCAATATTCCGCTCCTCTGCTCATTTCATATCTTCTGACCTTATATTTTTTGTGCATCTGGCCATGTAGAATAGTCATTGAAAACATCTGTAGCTTTCAAGTTTATTTTTCTACTTTTAGGTCCAATATGCCCCATCATTGCGTAGTCAAAAACAGCCAAGCACTCTTGTTAGCAAGGGCTTCACATTTTCATCTGGCAAACTCAATATGGAAGTAACTTTAGACAAAGAACTATATTACCACAATGAGCCCGTTGGTGTGAACATCCTGGTCACTAACAATTCAAAGAAGACGGTAAAAAATATACAGGTATGTTCAGAGGCCTGTGTTTAGAGGTCCCAAGAAAGGGCAAGGGGGATGAACCATTCAGAGGTTTTTGTTCTAAATTAGCTTATCTTAAATAGCACGGAGGACTTAAGAGTTTGTAATTCTTTAAATATTTATATATAGGTTGCCTGATCTCAACATCGTATTTAGTGGAAGTTTGAACCCCCCCCCCCCCCCCCATGAAAAGAATATTTGTCTGAAAAAAATTGTAGTAAAAATACACAAAAACACATTATTTATGCGTTTTTTACCCACCCCCCATCGAATAAAACTCTGGGATACGACCCTGCCTGATCTCCAGAAAGTTCTTATAATAGATCTTTCAAAGAAATCTCATTTTTTCTTCGACAGTTAATAACTGTGAAAAACTTGAGCTTTTATTCTCTCATCAATAATGTTTCCAGACATAGTATTGTTTCTGATGTTTCGAATACTAATCAGATCCATATTTGTATATTGTTTTGAAATACTTCAGTACATTAATTAGTTGAAGTTACTATAACATCTTAAATTAAAATAGTCCTAAATAACTCATATCTTTGAGGCAGTAGAACCAGTGGACGAAATCTAAATGTAATCTCTGTCGAAATGTGGACTTACTATTTCTGAAACTGTGGGGTGCAGGAAGGCCTGAAGGAGGTTTACAAACGCAGCAGAGCTATACCGGGAAATTGACAAGTTATTAAACAATATAGTAAAGTCGCACAATTTTTTTTTATATAAGCATCCGGAGAAACGATCAGTTTTCTTAAGTATATTTTTTTTCTTTATGGTACTCTATCGCTTATTTTTCAGTTTCTGCTGTCATTAACACTTGATTTGGGGAAATTGGCTCCAAATTTGCCCCCCCCCCTCTTCCAGGATTTTCAAGAAATTACGCCACTATCAGAGGGGCTCATAGGCTGAGCTCTGGTGCCGTAAGGAATAGCACGAGCATTTAATGAATCTGAAAGAGAAGCAGAATTTTAAGCTCGGAATTAATCGTGGATTTCAGATAGCTTCTTAACATGGTTCTTACCTGTTTCTGCTGTGCTTTTAAAAGTTTTCTTATTTTCTAATTCTGATTCGTTTTTTATTTCGAGCTTATTGAAATGCTAATAATGCTAGAAAGCATTAAACACTTTTTATTGCCATTTTTTTATCCTAATTATCTTTAAGGTATATAGCGAAAAATCGTCTTAAAGTGTTGCCTTCTTTCGATGTAAACACACGCCGTAAAATTAAATGCATGGCTGCTTGCCACTCAAGAACTATCCAAACTTTTAGTACTCTCATATCTGAATCATATTGGTTAATGCATTTTTAGACCCTATACCTAAATGAGTAATTTCAACGTGGGGTCCTTGGTACCATACTCTTCAATACTTAACCTCAAGAACGCACAATAGATGAGCATTGACAGGGTTGTGAGACTAGGTTCCCTTTTTTATTATTTTGTACTGGTGTTCCCAGTGTTTTGTATTTTATTCACTTGTTTTGCCCCCCCCCCTCCCCCTTTTCTGTAAGTTTCCCTTTATTTTTTCAGTTGTGTTTACTATCCAGTTCTTTTTAGGTTTATCAGTTTTTTTACCTTTCTAATTTAATCTGACAGTATACTTATGAAATTTTGACTAAGGAAATGACTTTTCATTCTGTTATTGTTGTTTTGGCTTTTTTGCCAGTTTTTTTACGATTCTTTTTGCTTGCATGGCATATAATAGTAAGTTTTCGAAATGAATATCGGTACTTGTATTATATATCCCCTACCTAATATTCTTCATCTTATTAGAAACATGGGTATTGCATAATTTTAGAATTTCCCAAATTTTGTTAATAAAATATTATATATTCATCATATTTTGATCCCGAAACGCCAATGTTAGGGAAAATCCAAGGTTCTAATTAGATGAAGAATATAAGGTAGGGAGGATATCATACAAGTATCTAAATATCTTATCTAAACAAGATGATACTCTCCGGGGTGGATATTTTGTTCCATTTTATTTTTATTATTTTTTGTAACAGAGTTGTTGACAAAGAAGACGGAAATGAATATGTGACACATTATCTTGATGAAGGCATACCATCTTTATGCAGTAAAGTGTCATGCAAATCAAGTAATCTATCTCTCAAACAGACTTCGAAACTAGATATTCCAACTTGTTGGTGCAACAACTTAGAAAGCTGATAAATAAATAACTTGTCTAACTAGAGACTTAGAATTCCTTACCGACATAATGGATGGTTAAATTTCACGGGCATATACGTATAATTTTTTTACTGTAAATTAAACAGTAATATGAACTAATCTTCTTGCATATTCCACCTTCTTGGTGAAAAGATTTATATTTAAAAAGTAACTGGAAAAAAATAAACGACAGTGAAATTAGCAGAAGTAGAAATTATTCCGCTGCATTCAATTTGTTTAATATTAGAATTAATACTTAGATTTTTAGTTTGGCTATGTTACCGAGCCTCCTCTAAAATAAAATGGCCAATCTGTATTGAGATATTAACTTGAATGTTCGACACTGAATTATTACATCCTCAATTTTGCTGTATTACCAAGCCATCAGTAAAAAATTGCTAATTTTATATTATGACAATGACTAGAATTTTTATTTTAGCTTAGATGATTGTATTTAGACTTTTAAACACTTCTACCCCTCTCAGCATTTTACCTCTGATTACAGGTATCTATTCTTCAAAATGTTGAAATCACAATAGTAAATTCCCATTTTTCCAAACGTGTGTCCCATCTGGAATCTCGAGAAGGCTGTCCTATCACCCCTGGCTCCTCCTTGACTAAGACTTTTATGGTGACGCCTGTTGCTACTTCCGTTAAAGAAAAACAAGGAATTGCTCTGGACGGATACATGAGGGTAAGGTACTTTTATTCGTCTCAAAAATTCATATGATAAAAGCACCAATTCAAATTTTATCAGCTTAAACAGGAAAACCTTGAAGAGCGTTCATATTTTAATAATTTGTTACTAAATAATGGGGACTAAAACTCTTTTATATAATATATATAGCTTTTCCTCTTCCGATTTAAATATTTTAGAACCAGAGACATTCAATCTTCAAATATTTCGGCACCCAGAGACTGGTGAAGTAAAAAAAATGTTCATAATAAAGCTTTCAATTTAGAATTAAAAGTGTGCCATTAAAATTTGTTGCTTGTCAATAGAAATTTTTGAGGTAATCTTGAATGTAATCTTGGAAAAAGTTTATATCATATTATGAGTTGGCCCCGTAGTGCTTCCAAAATCGTATTTTTGATTAAACCGATTACCTCGATTAAGACTGCCTCTATCAAGGCAGTCTTGAGTATAATCTCGGGAAAATTCGATATCATATTGTGAGTATTGGCCCCATAGTGCTTCAGAAATCACGTCTTTTCATACGAAGCATAGATACACAAAAAGTTACTGGTTGATATTAGTGGACTTCTAATTAGGTTTGAAATATACAAATGAGCCCGCAAAACATAAAACCAATTAAATAGCAGCGTTAAACAATTCCATCCAGAAAAAAATTCTTAATAAATTGAAGAAAAGTTTGGGCACTTGGGTAATAAGAGTTCCAAAGACTATCAAGAATTTATATGTCAGCTAATCTCTAGAACTTTTGTTTATCTGGCTCTGCTAATGTCTTTGTATTATCATAGAAAGTTCGTCTCGAAAACAATTGTTTACCTTATAGGAGATGACACAACCTTTTTTTTTCAGGGTAGACGGCATATGCCTCTAAAACTTTTTGTCTACCCTGAATTTTGACTAACACCTTTTTGGGTGGGGTGGGGACATCCTCGTTGAAAATACCTCTTTTTGGGTATTTTCATTGAAAGAATTTAATGTGATAGAAAATTTACCCCCCCCCCCCATATTGTCAAAGTGCAAAGATCTTAGAGCTGACTAGTGTCTGTTCAATTTAAACAGTTCATGGTAACAAACTGTAAGTAAGAACATGGCCCAATAGTAACCGAATTTCAAATAACAATTGATACATTAAAAGAATTGGCTTTTAATGCTGATTCCGAAAACTCAGTAAGATTGGTGTTACCAATCAAAAGCTGTGTGCCTGAGAAACTTTTTCTGATTTTCGAATAAGTGGGGAAGCATCCCAAAAAGTCAAGTGATCTTATTGACAATTACACCATCAGTTTCAGAATATCAGAGAACTCCACTATAGAGGTTTCTAGCTCTTATTTAAGAAAAATGTAGAAATTTCATTTTTTTTTCATGCTCCCTATGAGATAGGGCATCTCATGTTATTTTTAATTTTTTAGGATGAAGATGTTAACTTGGCTTCATCGACCCTTAGTGAACGAGGCTCCAACGACGCAACTGGATTCATTATAACCTATACAGTACGAGTACAGCTGAACTTGGGTGCCATATCTGGTGAACTTGTTGCTGATGTTCCTATGAAGCTCATGCACCCGATGCCAGGTAAAGGAATACTTCTGACATAATAACACAATTTACTAATTTAGCGAGTCTGTTGAACATAATTGAAAAAAAGAAGGGGACCTATGAACCTTGGGGTACTCCATTGTGGATAGGGAAAGGATTGAAATAATGATTCAAATATTTGACTGCTTTGATGTATTTCATGAGAAGGAGGCAACCAATTTCACAAGTAAAATGTGAATATTGAATACATTGATATGTTTCTCATCTAGTATATTTATGTTAACAAGGTCAAATGCCTTTTGAAGGCCACACTGCATTGACTATACTTTATTTGTGTTCTCTTGATTTTAACATCCCTACTCTACTACGAAAGCGGAAAATTAGCATGATAATAAAATAGTTTCATCAAATAGATAGGAAAGTTGCTGTTCCTAGTTTTCATCTTATCTACAAAATGGTATCATAATGCCAATCGGAGATTAGTCTTCAAATAATTCAATTTTTCGAGTAAGCAGATAAGAATTTTTTAATTCTTGGAGAATTAGGGGCTGAAAACATTTTTTCAAGTTTTTTTTTTAGCATTCTATTTTGGTATCCTTCTATTATCCTTTAAAGCCTTAATGTACTTATATCATTATAACTCCGAAGAATCATTTTGCGTCTGGAAAAATAAGATCAAAAATAATTTTGTTCGATATTTAAGTTTAGGAAGTTTCAAGATTCAGCTTGAAATATTTTTTCAAGGTTAAATTTCAACTGGGAATAAGCTAAAATTTGTAGAAAATTTTTAATGCCAAATAATACATCGCTAATGTAGGGCAAAAAAAATGAGGATTATTGTGTATTTTGGGGTTAAAACTGACGAAATGTCATGTAGAAAATATAAAGTACAAAATAGTTTTTATAAAAGAAATTTCGTCTAATTAGACTAATCAGACTTAAATTTCCCTAATTTTAAGATAAATTTTTGATATGAAAAATAAAAGTTTCACAACAAAGTAAGAACTGGGAAATGTGGACGGTATTGGCATATATGATATAGATGAAATTAAAAGGGTAAGGCCAAGGGAGAGAATTGCTCTAATTATACTGCAATGACTTGAGTAGTCTGTAACAGAGGCACATCGAGGAGGTCGAAGCCTTACCTTTTTTGTATTAAGCGTTTGACACTATGAACACTATTGAGGAGTTCAAGCTTGCCAACTGGCTTCAAGCTTGCCGTTAAGTGTCATCATAAAAGATAATCTTTTTGTGGTATGGAAACGACAACTGTTTTGTGAAAACATAACAAATAACAAAACATATTCCTAAATAACAATAACGAATTCCTAGATTCGCGTGTTTCTTTTTTGTGCCAAACTTCTTTTTAGCTTTTCCCCTTCCTTACCACCAACCCTCTGTGATTAGAAATTCAGGTCCGCTGATTGGAAAGCGCGTGGTCGCCCAAAAAGATATGAAAAGATATAAAGAAAACGATATTCTATATTATTTCCAAAGCAAAGCAAGAATAAGACCTAAAGATGCACCCGCGGCAGCTCAAGACCGGGTTTACTGGAGAAGGATGGTGTCTGCTCTCTCGATGCTGATACCAAGTTGAGAGAAGAATTAAGTCGAGTTATTACCCCTAAGATAAATTCTAAGGAATTAGAGTCTGTAAAAACAAACCGAAAGCAGAATTCTAAATATATTCTAAAGGATACATTCTAGAGAAATAGAATGTGTAAAAACCACTAAAAGCATAATAGAGTATTTCTAAGAACCACTGAAAGCATAAGATTTGAACCCTCGATAAATTTTGCAGGTACCTCAGACAAGTACGGAAGAGGAAAAGGAGCCCCTGATAACAAAGTGATAAGTCGCTACGACAACAACAGCTATGCCAAAGATGAAGATGAAAACATCATTTTCGAAGATTTCGCCAGGCTTAGAATGAACGAGCCCGAATAGAAAGATGCTCCATTCGGTCTCTTATTAAATTTTTGATCCTTATCTATTTTGAAATATAGCAGATTATATATATTTTAGTTTTAGCTTGAATACAGTATCTCCAATGAATGTTTAGCCATATTTCGTGTTGAGCCTTATAAAACAAAAAACTATTTTTACTGGTTTGAGTATAGGATCTCAAGATTTTTAAATTATCAGCCCCCCATTCCATGAGGGTATCTGTTGTCATCCTTTTATAAACTCAAACTGGCGCCAAAGATGATGAATGTAACGTATGCACAAAGAGATTCATTTTAGAAACTGTTAATGCGGGCCACAGTTGAAATCAGGCCAGAGCATCTTACTGGCTTCTCACTTGACATAACGCGAGCATTATAATCTTCCAAATAACTAAAGTAAAGCGTCTCCGCCTGATCCTTTGCTATTGCAAACAAATGTTGCATTTTATGGAAATCGCAGGATATGTTCTAATATCCATCGTAAAAGATTGCAGGGATCCTTTTGAAATTGCACCAGCAAATTTGGAATGTATCAAGAAGTTTTTTTGGAGATTTCAAATTCATAGAAGCAAAGCTATACAATTTTCATTTTTTCCTAAGAATTTTGGGGACTGATAAGTTGTTTTTTTTTTAGGGTTAACAGGATCACTCCAGTAACTGTAAAAATTAGAAAGCAAACTGTACAAAAAATGGAAAGGAAACTGTGACTGTAAAAAATCCATGCACGTGGCTGTTCAGGATTTTATCGTATCCAAGAATAACTTGGATCTCTCAAGTTCATTTAATTGCGATTTAATCTTTCATGTTGAACTTAAGAAATCGTAGAAAGATTTGAATAGATTTGAGACAGCTATTGCCTATGTACATAAAATGTTTTTAAAAATGTTTCAGTTGGATATAGCTGCAACTTTTTCTTCGATAATCACAACGTCCATATCTTCTGGTTTTCAAACAGGTGCACTGATTATATGCCTCTGAAAGAAAAAGAAAATGAACGACCCAATTTATACAAGATGTTCTATGTTTTGACGCAAAGACCTATGCCGCACAAGTCACGAAAACACCTCTAATGTTGATAAACACTCATTTAGAATGAGGTGGTGACTTCATTTAGCACTTTTTATCTGCTATCAGGTAAATTTAATAACATAATTAGAATTGGATATTCAAATAGCTTTGTCACTTATCAGATGAAAATGATGCTTAAGTTCACCTTAGCTATGGTTTTTATGCTATGGGTTGGATTTTTTAAGAAAAACTTTCCCAGGACAGGTCTTGATTAAACAAACTTATTTGAATTTTGACACACCTAATAATGACGCGGCTGAGGTCCTATTTTCAAACAATCTTTCTGTAGTTTGTCTGTGCTTGCTGTTTTTAAGAACATGCCCTCCCACACACACAGAAAACTTGGCCGTAGTCAAATAAACATTCATATGTGCATATCTTACGTTGGATTAACATATTCTACTCTCTTTACATTATATGCTCTCCATATTTGTTTTTGAAAATTTTGAACTTTCCATATTTTTTTTTGAATTGTACTCTCCATATTTGTTTTTGAAACTTGGCTGGCTGGAATTTTCTGGCCTGAAAAAAAAAAATCTAGATAGGTCATGAACTCTTAATACCTAAAAAAAACATAAACAAGAAACAGCCACAAATCAAATTGGATTGCAAACAAAAATTTGACCGAAAACTAAAGAATAACGCGATAATTATGCCACTACAGAGTGTGGCTTAATTATCAAATTTAATTGAAAAAGGAACGTGTTATTTCAGCGTCTTTAAAGGATTCAAAAAATAAAGTTTTTTTCTGAGAGCAGTAAGAGCGAAGTTGAAACTTAAAACGACAAAAAATTATTGTTTCACAGTAAATCTAACATATATCAATAAAGATAGTGCAAATAAACCAACTAATTATATTTCTGTTTGTTATTTGGAATTTCAAAATCCAATTGTTTGTTATTCTATGAATTTCTTCCTCTTAAGAACATTAAATATCTTAGTAGTAATTTTGCGAGCCTTAATTGACATCGGCTGACCGTGTTACAGACAGACAGTTCGTAGCAATTTCTCCTGATTGATTACTGAAACTTACTAAGAGAGCTGGGAGGGAGAATATATAGGAGTGGCTCTTGTAGACATCCAGTTAGGGTTTTGGGCCATAATTATTACGATGCTACCGTTATATACTTTTAAGCTTTTCACTTAAGAAATGGTACCAAAGGTGCCATTTTTAGTGTTATATGGCACCTACGGATGGTAGAATTCATAAAAAGCATGTAGATATGAGCAATGGTTTTCAAATGACCCATTAGACATCTCTCCAAGAAGTTTTCGTAGCCCAGTAGCCCCAGCTTTTCCACTCGAGACCTGGAATCAAAAGTGCCGTTTATAGTACCATCAGGCACTTCATGATGAAAAAATCAAACAGTTCGTGGGAACGAACTGTAGTAAGGAGCGATCCGGCTCAATAGTAACCGAAACTCTAAAAAATGGAATTTTATATACCAATAGTTACATCAAAAGAATCACATTTTAATGCTGATATTAAATATACAAGATTCATCAAGATCAGTTATACCCATCAAAAGTTACGAGCCTGAGAAAATTCGCCTCATTTTAGAAAGTAGGGGGAAACATCCCCTAAAAGCGATACAATCTTAACGAAAATTCAACCATCAGATTCAGCGTATCAGAGAACCTAATTGTAGAAGTTTCAAGCTCCTATCTACAAATGTGGAATTTCGCATTTTTTGCCAGAAGACAGAGCACGGATGCGTGTTATACCATAAAAGTCTATAAAGTAAATTAGAATCCTATTAGCCTGTTTTGTGTAATGATTCCTAGTCTAAAATAAAGAATTTTAATTTTTCTCTCAAATATTTTACCTATTTACTCAACGGAGAGACACATTTCATTTTCGTTCGGTTTATTTTTTAAACTACGAAATTTCATCGGTTATATACAAAATTCCAGTATTATTAGTTAACATTTTCTTTTTTATTATCTTATATATATATAAATAAGTTGTCTGTCTGTTATGTCTGTTACACTATGTCTGTTACGCCAGATTATATCTTCTATATATATAAAAATAAGTTGTATGTATTTTTGTGTTGAGGGTTTAAAAGTAAAAACTGGGTATTGCATAAATATTTCGAAATATTTTGTCAATATATTAATGTAATTTGAAAAGCTTAAAAAAGATACTTAAAATCTGAGGTTTATTATAAATTGTTGAGTTTATCAAGCTTGGTACGTGAAGATTTTTTTAACTGTCAATGTTAGAATGAAAATTGACAAATTGAAAAACATTGAAAAAGATAGAATGTTACCAAATCCTACAACAGAAGAAACAGCCGAGGAAGCTGCTCAAAGAGCTAATGCCAAAAGGCTTGCGGCTAAAGAACGCAAAACCACGCAATTAGATGAAGATCAACCTGGACAGCGAGAGTCAAAACGTATCAAAACTGAAAATGATAGCGATGATGATTGGGTTTGGGATTTTGACTTGGATAAGGTTATCAATGCCTACCAGATTTTAGTTAAAAAAATCAAAGGTTCGGTGATATGTATTTACGTCTGAAAAATAAAGAAGAAAAAGAAAACTGAAACTAAAAATGTAAAAACTGGGAATTGCATAAATATGTCAAAATATTTTGACAATAGATTAAAGTAATTCGAAAACCTTAAAACAGATACTTAAAATTTGAGGTTTATTATAAATTGTTGAGCTTTAGCATGCTTGGCACGTGAATATTTTTCCAACTGTCAATGTTAGAATAAACATTGAACGACAGAATTTGCGATTGCTATATGTCACTTGGTTAACACCAAGTGCCATAAAAAGGTAAAAAACTAAAAAGAAAAAAAAGCTAAAAAAACTAAAAAAGCTGCAAAACTAAAAAAAATTAAAACTAAAAAAGAAACTATATCTATATATATAAAAATAAGTTGCATGTCTGTTGACTGACGTCATGTTTGTGTGTCGACTGATGTCATGTTTGTCGACTGACGTCTTTATGAGGATTGAGCATTATTCCGTCATGAAGTTGTTTGTCGACCGACGTCATGTTTGTCGACTGACGAAATTTCAGACTAGGACACCGGGACACAAAGGACGACCAGGAAACAGGGAATATAAATGACGAACGGGACACTCAAAGAGAAATTACAGACTGGGACACCGGGACACAAATAACGACCAGGACACAGGGAATATAAATAACGACTGTGACACAGGGACACAACTACAACGGGGACGCCGGGGGGCACAGGGAGGATATATAAATAACAACCGGGACACAGGGAATGTTCGATCAGCCATCATCATCAACAAAGCTCAAGGGCAATCGTTAGAAAAATGCGGTATAGATCTGAATACGGATTGTTATCCCATGGACAATTATTATGTTGCATGTTCAAGAGTTGGTAAACCTGACAATCTCTTTATATAAACAGACAATGGGACAGCAAAGAATGTTGTATATTCGCAAGTTTTACGTAGTTAAATATATATATATATATATATATATATATATATATATATATATATATATATATATATATATATATATATATATATATATATATATATATATATACTAGCTGTTGGGGTGGCGCTTCGCGCCACCCCAACACCTAGTTGGTGGGGGCGCTTCGCGCCCCCCCCAAGCCCCCCCGCGCGCGTAAGTCGTTACGCGCCATAATAGTTACGCGCCATTGTAGTTGTGTCCCTATGTCCCACCTGTGAATATAGATATATATATATATATATGGTTTTAACTACGTAAAACTTGCGAATATACAACATTCTTTGCTGTCCCATTGTCTTTGCATATAAATAGATTGTCAGGTTATCCCCCTGTTTCCCCCGGTGTCCCCGTTGTAGTTGTGTCCCTGTGTCCCGGTCGTCATTTATATTCCCTGTGTCCCGGGTCCCGGTCATCATTTGTATCCCGGTGTCCCGGTCTGTATATACATTCGTTTTTTAGTTTTGTTTTTCTCCTTTATTTTTTTCCTTTTTTTTTCTTTTTTAGCTTATTTAGATTTTTAGATTTTTTAGTTTTTTTTATTAGTTTTTAGTTTTTATTTCTTTTTAGTTTTTTTGTCCCGGTCGTCATTTATATCCCCCTGTTTCCCCCGGTGTCCCCGTTGTAGTTGTGTCCCTGTGTCCCGGTCGTTATTTATATTCCCTGTGTCCCGGTCGTCATTTGTATCCCGGTGTACCGGTCTGTATATACATTCGTTTTTTAGTTTTGTTTTTCTCCTTTATTTTTTTCCTTTTTTTTCTTTTTTAGTTTATTTAGATTTTTAGATTTTTTAGTTTTTTTATTAGTTTTTAGTTTTTTTTTCTTTTTAGTTTTTTTGTAGTTTTTACCTTCTTTTTAGTTTTGTTAATTTTTTTTTTTACTTGTGTCCTGGTCGTCATTTATACTCCCTGTGTCCCGGTGCTTTGTTGATTGCTAATCGAACATTCCTTTTGTCCTGGTCGCTTTCTCTTTGAGTGTCGTCATTTATTTTTTTCTTTTTTAGTTCTTTTAGTTTTTACCTTTTTTAGTTTTTTTTTAGTTTTTAGTTTTTTTAGTTTTTTACCTTTTTTTAGTTTTTTTAGTTTTTTAGCTTTTTTATTTTTTTTATTAGTTTTTAGTTTTTTTGTAGTTTTTGCCTTTTTTTTTAGTTTTTTGTCCTGGTCGCTTTCTCTTTGAGTGTCGTCATTTATTAGTTTTTTCCTTTTTTTTTTTAGTTTTTTATTGGTTTTTACCTTTATTTTAGCTTATTTTTCAGTTTTTTCCTTTTTTTTAGTTTTTTTTTATTTTTTATTTTTTTTAGTTTTTTACCTTTTTTTAGTTTTTTTAGTTTTTTTAGTTTTTTAGCTTTTTTACTTTTTTTATTAGTTTTTAGTTTTTTTTTGTAGTTTTTGCCTTTTTTTAGTTTTTTCAGTTTTTTTTTCAGTTTTTTTTTTAGTTTTTTATTGGTTTTTACCTTTATAGTTTTTTTAGTTTTTTAGCTTTTTTATTTTTTTTATTAGTTTTTAGTTTTTTTTGTAGTTTTTGCCTTTTTTTAGTTTTTTCAGTTTTGACGTCACCTAATCCAGTTTTTTCAGGTGACGTCACCTGACACATCCATCCACACATCCATCCATCCATCCATCCACAGACAACTTATTTTTATATATATATATATATCTATATTCACAGGTGGGGCACAGGGACACAACTACAATGGTGCGTAACTAATATGGCGCGAAAAAAGCTAAAAAAAGAAAAAACCTAAAAAGAAAAAACTTTAAAAAAAGCAAAAAAATAAAAAAGGTAAAAAACTGAAAAGAAAAAAAAGCTATAAAAAATAAAAAAAGCTGCAAAACTAAAAAAGAGAAAAACTAAAAAAGAAACTTTATCTATATGTATATAAAAATAAGTTGTTTGTAGGCATGGTCGTTTGTTTGTGGGTTTGCATATGACGTCATTATAAGTATATAAGGCTTTGTATATGACGTCATTATAAGATGACACTACAGACCGGGACACCGGGACTAAAATGACGACCGGGACACAGGGAATATACAACTACAGCGGGGACGCCGGGGGGGCACAAGGGGATATATAAATGACGACGGGGACACATCTATCTATATTCACAGGTGGGACACAGGGACACAACTACAATGGCGCGTAACTAATATGGCACGTAACGACTTACGCGCGCGGAGGGGCTTGGGGGGCGCGAAGCGCCCCCACCAACTAGGTGTTGGGGTGGCGCGAAGCGCCACCCCAACAGCTAGTTATTATTATAAGAATTAACGACGCTTCTTGACTCCTATGGTCCCTGCAGTGCATTCCTGTAGCGTGATTCGATCTCTGGGTCCCGTATTACCAAGCTAAGGTCAAATCCACTGCGCCACCACAGGACTAACACTTTCTTTTCATTTACGATAAATAAAATTTAAAAAAATGCTTTAATAGACAGTAATATATTTATTGCTGTCTATTAAAAGGATTTTATCCCTATTTGAACTTTTAATTATCGTTGTGGAAAGGTAGTGTAGTCTTCGAAATCATCTCTTTCGTTTCCCCTTTTTTGTTGAACTCCCTTTGTCTTTTTTCTTCTATAAATTTGAAGTATTTATCACTCCGATCGCAATCAGCAGAGGGGTTGTCTTCATCTCCACAGGTTCTTACCTGAATAAAAGGGGAGTCCCAGAACAGTTCTATGTGACCACACCTAATTTTCAGATATTTAAATTCGTTTTTTACATCCTGGAAAAACAGTTTTCGCCGCTCAAATTTTCCGAACGGTAGCCTAGGCATAACTACAGGGTCAACATACTTGAATTTCAAGACTGGGTCCACTGCAGATTCCAATTCTACCGTAAGTTGGTTATAAATTTTTCTAACGCTAAAGATTATTCTTGTGAACCTTTGCCTTTCAAACATTCGATGGCTTATTTTAGAGGTTACAAGAAAATTTGTATTGCCATAGTTATCAATGTAAGAAATAGAGGAGTATCCAGGATTAGTATTATTTCTTAGAGATATTTCAAAGAGCTCTGCCCCGTTAGAACTTACAAAAACGGCTTTGACATTCCCTTCACCCCGGATATCAAATATGCTCATTAGCCCCCCTCGAGGGTGTTGTTGTCTTGGTAAAAATAGACCACATTCTCGTTTTGAAGTGCCTTCCACGTCATTATCAATCATACAGAAATGGTGCTTTGGCTTAGATCTTATTGTGCAGTTTTCTGCTTGAAAAGGACTTTGCCAATATAATTTTTTAGAGAAAAATGAGAAAAATGTGTCATTTTCCTTTTCTGAAGGAGTTGGTGTAAGCCCAAAAGTATTTCTAGCGAAACATAATAACAAAATAAAAGAGATAACAAAGAATTTCATTCTTTATGAAATAAACTATCTCTCCCTAAATGTGAAAAAAATCTCATTAAAACGAGTGGAAAATTTTTATGAAATGAGAAATTAGTGATAACACTGACCGAATTTGTAGAATACAAAAATTAGAAAATTCTACTCTGAGAATCTTATGCATTTTCTGGAAATTGTTCTTTAGTGAATCTACTTAGTAAAGTCAAATTTTTTTGTATTTATTCATTTGCGCTTCCAGAGATATCTCTATACTGACATCTCTATCATGTAATCTCTACAATGTTGTGATATATTTCCATAAAAAAAATATTTTATTTTCGTTTTAAGTTCAGAATCGCTAAAGTTATTATGTAAATTGCAAAAATATAATTTATGGTTACTGCAATAATTTTAGTTTTTTAATTCAAACTAGAAAAATGCCAAAAATCTTAAAACAGTTTTTAGATTTTAATCTACTCAATGCATGATTTTATGAGTAGAACGTTACATATTGAAAAGATATTTATATAATGTCAGTAGGAAGACTCAAAAAACAAACATTTGCAGTTGTTACAAATGATGATTCTTTGGAACCACCACCTGAACTATCATACGTGATAAGATCACGAGAACAGTCCAAACAATTTAAATTCATAATGAGTGAAAATCAACAACATGGACCATCAATTGTGACAAGACCAATATGGGCAGCAAAAGTAAAGGGTATTGCTAAATTACATGAAGCACTCATACTCCAAAGAGGAAAGACCGGTGCAGTTAGAATATATACGACAGTATGTATCAAAACGTGTCAAATTTGAAAACGACTAGCAAAGACATGTGCGCTGAAGAACTTGAGACACTAAGATATTCTAGCCTACAAGAACCATCTACATGGGTTAGAAGTTTGAGAAAATTTGTTAAGAGACTGAATTTTGAAAGAACAAAATTCATGTCAATGACATCATTTTTGTGTACACCAGTATTGTAATGAAATCAAGTGTCAATGTAATTTTGAATTGTACTTAAAAGTATGTTAATTTTGTTTTTGAATAAATGTTATTTTATCTTAGTTCTAAGTTCCGAATCTCTAAAGCTATTATCTGAGCTTCAAAATATTTATGGTGTCACCAAAAAATTAATTTTATTAATTGAAACTAGACAAATATCTGAAAATTTTAAAAGTCAATGTTATATCCACTTTTATCAATAATAAAAGTGAAGTAGAAAGAAATATTAGGTTAGAAGAACAACGCCATAACAACTGGTTAGAAGGTTGGAATCAGCAAGGACAAAAAATAAGCCAGCTAGAAGATAAGTGAGAGCAAGAATTACAAGTGACAGCGAGAACCAGAACGTGTCAAAATAAAAGTGAAGAACAAAGAAGTGTGCGGTTAGCAGATACAAGAAAGCGAGTATCAGAACGAGTCAAAAATGATAATGAAGAACGAAAAAACTGTGCTGTTAGAAGACAAGCGAGAGCAAGACTCAGAAAAAAATCAAAAGGAAAGTGAAGTAGATAGAAATATTACACTACTAGCTATTGGGGTAACGCTTCGAGCCACCCCAACACCTAGTTGGTGGGGGCGCTTAGCGCCCCCCTAAGCCCCCCCGCGCGCGTAAGTCGTTACGCGCCATATTAGTTACGCGCCATTGTAGTTGTGTCCCTGTGTCCCACCTGTGAATATAGATAGATAGATATATATATATATATATATATATATATATATATATATATATATATATATATATATATATATATATATATATATTTAACTACGTAAAACTTGCGAATATACAACATTCTTGGCTGTCCCATTGTCTGTGCATATAAATAGATTGTCAGGTTTACCGACTCTTGAACATGCAACATATAATTGTCCATGGGAAAAACAATCTGTATTCAGATCTATACCTCATTATTCTAATGATTGCCCTTGAGCTTTGTTGATGGTGATTGCTAATCGAACATTCCCTGTGTCCCCGTCGTCATTTATATATCCCCCTGTGCCCCCTGGCGTCCCCGTTGTTGTTGTTTCCCTGTGTCCCAGTCTATAATTTCTCTTTGAGTGCCGCGGTCGTCATTTATATTCCCTGTTTCCCGGTCGTCATTTTTGTCCCGGTCGTCATTTGTGTTCCGGTGTCCCGGTCTGTAATTTCTCTTTGAGTGTCCTGGTCGTCATTTATATTCCCTGTGTCCCGGTCGTCATTTGTGTCCCGGTGCTTTGTTGATGGTGATTGCTAATTGAACATTCCTTGTGTCCCGGTCGCTTTCTCTTTGAGTGTCCCAGTCGTCATTTATATTCCCTATGTCCCGGTCGTCATTTGTGTCCTAATGTCCCGGTCTGTAATTTCGTCAGTCAACAAACATGACGTCAGTCGACACACAAACATGACGTCAGTCGACACACAAACATGACGTCACTCGACACACACACACACACAGACAACTTATTTTTATATATATAGATTAGAACAACGCCATCGGAATCTTCGACGCCAACTAAATTAGGCGCAAAATCCAGAAGTGATCTTCGACGCCAACAAACTGTGGCACACAACCCAGTACAGACCTATAAAGGTCCATTAAACTACGTAAGTGTTAATTAAAAGGAATGGAACCATTCGGGGTTTTTGATATTTTTTGAAATTCCATTTAATTTGTATTCAAAATAACATTTTACTATTAAGATTTGTTTATACAAGGTTTACCATTCCCAAATCAGCAACCAATGGCAATTTTTCTTACTTACCAGTTCTTTAAAGGGTTCTTTCCATTTTTGTTGGTTTTACGCTCATCGAGATAGAACCAAATAGCTATGGTAAAGGGCATCGAAAAATGTCTGAAGTAGTGCGAAACAAAAATGAAGAACAAAGAAATGTGGGGCTAGAATTTTTACGAAAACGACAATTACAACAAGTCAAAATCAAATTGAAGAACAAAGAAATATAAGCTTAGAAGGTAAACGCTAATAGTTAATATTATAATATTAGGAAGATCACGAGTAGCATCTAAAGGAGGTCTTGGGAAGGATAGCAGCTACTGGTCTTCACATTCATCCTGACAAATGCAAGTTTGGACTGGATGAAGCTCAGTATTTGGGCCACAAAATGGGAAATGGCAAAATCACACCGCTTGAAAGCAAGATAGAAGCTGTGAAGACTTTCTGGAGCCTGCCACCAAAAGTGAAGTAAGATCATCTCTTAGCATCGCTGCATATTGCCAGAGGCTTGTCCGCAAATTTCTCTCCTGTTGTGTTGCCGCTGACAGATCTTCTTCAGAAACGAAATACAAACCACTTTATGCTGTCTTGGGAGCAGAGAGTAGCCTTCGAGGCCTCGAAACCGCACTCACGACCGCCCCTGTCCTGAGCAGTACAGATTTTGCCAAAGAGTTTGTGCTTCAAATGGATACTTCGAACATGGGGGTTGGAGCAGTCATGACTCAAGGCAACGGAGACGAGCACCCCATTGCCTATAAAAGTAAGAATCTATCACCAGCGGAACAGTGCTATTCGACAGTGGAGCGTGATGCTTTGGCGTTAAAATCGGGTGTGGAAAGTTTTTGGTACTACCTCGAAGGCCAGAAGTTCATCGTCGAAACTGATCATAACCCATTTCAACTGTTTAATATGGCTCGGAGCAACAACGCTTGCTTAACACGCTGGTTCCTGGCACTCCAAGAGTACCACTTCGACATTTGTAGTCAAAGTGGGCTAGAAAACAGGAAAATCGATGCATTGTCTCATCTGTTATAAATAGAAAAAGCTTGTACATGAAAATGCAGTTTTTTGTAAAAAAATAATATTTTAAATACATTTGTTATTAGAAATGGCACTAGATGTGGCAGCTTCCTGTCACATGATATTGCTCTCTGGTATGCTACCCTATAGATAAAGTTGATAGGAAGAAAATTGAATCAGTACAAAGATCTGCAACAAAGCTAATTCCCTACCCGTGGCATTTGTCGTATTCACAACGTTTAGAGGCGTCAAGATTGCCATGTCTTCACTTCCATCGGAAGCGTTTTGATCTTTTCAATGTCCACAGTATTACAAACGGCATTGTAAATTTGGATTCAGAAATTTCTTTCAAAGAAGCCATTATACATCAACCAGGCAAAACGCATTGAAATTTAACCCCCCTCCCCCGCACCAAAATTCAAAATAGGTGAGATGTCTTTTGTAAGTAGATTAATAAAACTTTGGAACTCATTACCTGATAGTCATGTCACTGCTTGTACTGTTCCTAGTTTTAAAATTGAGTTAGAAAATACCACTTTTTACAGGATTTATATTGTCAAACATAAGTTTACCATTGACTTTTGTTAAATATTCTAGCAGTTGCCGGTTTTGATTTTCATTTTGTATGCTATGCTTACAAGCCTTTTAGCTTATAAGCTATTGGATGAATAAATAAATCATCCCTTCCCACCCTCCAAAAGATACTGCCCTAATCCTTAAAAAGAAAACAACAAAATCTTGGGCAGGTTTGATCTAAGACAGTTATTGTGGAGCAAAATAATTGAAATTAAATCTTAGGCTTGGCTGTAAGGATAGGCCTAATTTTTGCCAAAATTTAAATGTCAAGAACAATGTCTTCAAGATTGTAGCCAACCTATCCCAACTAACTTAGTCCTACTTATCAAAACCCATGGACAGTCACATCAAGTCCAAGATTGCGAGTCTGCTGTCCCTGTTTAAAAAAGATAAAATCTTGATCAAAATATAATTTACTGGTACATATTCCTGCATCATTTCTGCCCTATACTACAGCCTATCTTCATTAATTTAACCCTATCCCCCCTCTTATCTGGTAAATTGTCTCTGTATAGAATTGATTAAAGTCTTTAGTAATAAGACAGCATTCAAATTGCAGGCAATGATTGATTGTGAGGAAGTAAAAGAGTTTTGTGTTCTTCATAATGCTTGACAGGTATGTCAACACATAGCTATACAAACGTTTTGACCGGTTTGAATCACTGTTCTCATTTTTTCAATGATAATTTTTCCTAAATTCTTATTATAAGAAATTAGAAGAAATCACCTGAATGGGAAAATTGCCCCAAAAAACTGTAAAATCTTAAATATAGTTACTGATGATTTTAAATTAATTGGCCTCTCAAGATTTTAAATAGATCGCAAGTTCGTCTTCTTGAGGCTAAAGTCGCAGTTTGGTGCCCTAAGCCACTTAATCTGTCACCCAACCAATACTCCTATTTTGGTGTCTACCCCCCTGGAATATTTTCTACCGGCGCCCTTGGAAAAGTTTGAAAATCTGGAATAAACAGTGAAATTTTCCCAACAGACAAGAAAATTATTGAATGTGAATTTTAGAGACTTCAAAGTTATCCAATTCAATCGTCACAGAGTTGAAAAGGACGGACTAGAGTTTTAGTGTGAAAGGAGATAAAATATTGTTAATTTGGAAAGACTTAAAGAATATATTTTGCAAGAAGAGGAAAGTGGACAATAATGGACCCATCAGGGGCTCCAGTCAAAATCCCCTATGGCTACCAAAATATGCAAGGATTAACAACTGTACCTGTAGTTAACCAGTATGGGCAAATTTTTATACCAACCCAATCTTCTAATAGCCCTAATAACATGTGCTTGCCCAGTTTATCATCCTATGTACCAATGGTAACCACACAAAACAGATACAGCCCATTACTTGATCAGGAGTATCCACCCTTACCAAGAAGCAGAGAAGCAAATGCTGAACAGGAAATAGACATGTTTCATGTTCTAGAAGGTGTGAACACTAAAATAGATAACAAATTAGCTACAAAAAGAAGAGCTATGGATACTGAGTATCAACAACCTCAATCAAAAAAGTATAATTTAGTGAACAAGGTTGTACTCTAATCCCAGATTCCAAAAGATGGAAAGGAAGGGGTGAATATGGAGCCAAACCAGAGACAGTGGGTGTCAACAAAATTAAATAGTAAACAATAATTTGAAATACCAGAAGAAGAACTTTTCAAGATTGGAATGGTCATTGAAGTAAAGGAGGAAGAGGAATCAAGAAGATTCCCAGAAGATTTCAGACTCTCAAATTGCATGAAAAACAATTATTGTATCAGATTAACGACGCTTCTTGACTAATAGTAAACAATATTTTGAAATACCAGAAGAAGAACTTTTCAAGATTGGAATGGTCATTGAAGTAAAGGAGGAAGAGGAATCAAGAAGATTCCCAGAAGATTTCAGACTCTCAAAGTGCATGAAGAACTATTATTGTATCAGATTAACGACGCTTCTTGACTACTAAGGTCCCTCCGTCGGTGAAGAACTATTAAAAGAAAACAAGTTTGAGTTTGAAGTTTTTGATGAAAGAAGGAAAATGGTTGTTTTTGTGAAAAATGAGGTGGCAGCTGAGAAAATTTTGAAGCAAAGTCAAATGTGTGGTTTTGCAATAAAAGCCAAAGAAGAGGAGGGACAGTAAGAGAGATAATTAAGGGAATACCCCTTGATGTTTCAGAAGATGATATTTTAGATAGTTTAGATAGCCTAATTACAATAATTGGGGCCACAAGGCAAAAAAGATTTAACTGAGAGACTAGAAAAATGGAAGACAGTCTAGCAATATTGATAACATTTGAAAATAACTTGCTTCCTCTAGTGGTCTGGATGGGGGGGGGAGGCGGATTGTGCATGAACGTAAGAGGCAATTGCTACAATGTCAAAAGTGCTAAAGATATGGACATGAAAAGAAATATTGCCCAGCTAAAGAAGAAATTTGCCTACAATGTGCTGGAAAGCATGCATCTGGACTGTGTCAAATGAAGAACAACAATCTAGAAAATAAAACATTATTATTGAATTGAATCGAATTTATTTATAACCCATTATAATACACATGAAAAACGGAGTATAATGTGAATAAAAGAAAAGAGGAAAACGGAAATGACCTAAAAAACTACACAAAAAACTTTGCAACACTTCACCTTACTTAAAAACAATTAAAACATACAAAAGCGAAACATTCATTGAATCAAAATAGCGCTCCATGGGTGCCGACCGATTCTACTATTATAAGCTTCTATGCTTTTTCTGATTGAAGCATTCGGGTCTATGATGCCGTATCTTTGAATGACCCAGGAGTTGCTTGACCATGGTGGAAGGGCAAGCAGGTATTTGGCATACCGGAAATAGATTCGCAGAAGTTCCTTCGTCTCGGTTATCGTAAACGTACGCCAAAAAGGTGCAAGGTATAGGAAATTCGGGAGTGCAGAAGCATTGTAAGGTTTCGCTAGCAGTTTGCGGTTGAGTCGCGGTTTGTTTGCTACCAAGCTTCCGTATGCAGTTGCTGTTCGACGTTGGAAATGAAGGATCAAGAGCCTTCTAGTTGCTTTAAGAGTGTCACCAATAGGAAGTCCTAAATATTTCATTTGTGATTTTGGGAAAACTGGCGCGCCGTCGAGATTAATAGTAAATCCTGCTCGAGTTTCAACCCAGTTGAACAGAACCACGTCCGATTTTTCTCTATTGAATGTAAGGTTAATCTTAGCATATTCTTTACTTAAAATAGCAAAATTTCTTTCGAACGACTGTACTGTTCGACTGGGGTTAAAAATATCATCTGCATAAGCGATTAGTGACACATCAATCCCTTTTAAAATACACGAAGGAACTGCGCTGGATTGGGCGTTCAGGATACAGTTATTAAAGGCAACTGGAGAGGTAAGGGCACCCTTTCTGACGCCTCGACGGACTGGAATAACGAAACGTGTTATGGTCCCATCAGGTAGCTTGATTACAACAGCAAGATGGTTATACATATCGTAAAAAAGCATGAATGGCAGACGTGTCAACTCCCCGTTTATATCAATATTGTCAGACAATACTAAGATTCTAATAGTTGCATAAAGTCATCAAATGAGTTTTAGAAGAGCTGAAATAGTTTATAGGTCATATGCTGAAGTGACTAACAAACAGGTATATAAAGAACAAGCAAAAATAAACGTGTCTTTTAGGGATAATGAAAATAGTCAGATGCAGCAAAGAATAATGAGTAATATACTAAATAAGGTTATGATTGGTCTAGTGTCGTCACAAGAAATTTTATGCATAGAGAACCTGCCTATCAGAGAAAAGTAGATAAACTCTGTAATTTTATTGAAAGTTTGGGAATCATGCCTATGAATACCAGTCTTATTTTGAATCAGTGTATAAATAAATGACTGTTAAATCAAACATAACAATTATGTCTTGGAATGCAAGATCATTGGTTAAAGTGAATAAGGATCTAGTACTAGACTATTGCATTAAGAATAATATAGATATGTTTTGCATTCAAGAGACTTATTTGAAACCATATTTAAATCCACCATTCAGAGATTATAAAATGGTGATATTAGATAGATCGAATAAAGAGAGAGGTGGAGTGATTATTGGAATTAATAAAGGAATCAATTATATCCCAAATTGTTTGTCAATGCAGGAGGATTATCAAATTGAGGTTGTTGGATGTAAACTACATCTTAAAAATAAAGCTTAATATATTCAATGTTTATATACCAGACGGTAACTTACTCTTAAGTGATCGTGGTCAAGAAAAAATTATAGATGCAGTGCCTGGAGGGGAGAAACTATTGACTATAGGAGATTTGATTGCACACAAATAGACATTTTACAGTAGAGGAGATAAAGAAAGTGATTCGAAAGTTACCATGAACAGCTCCAGGTTTAAACATGATTTAACCACAGTACCATATATCAAACATTTAAGTGACAAATGAATAAAAACATTGTTATAAATTATTAACAAGGCCTGGGAAGATGGAAAATTTCCAAAAATATGGAAGGATGGGTTAGTGACTATGATTCCTAAACAAGGCAAAGATAATTCAAAATTGAAAACTTAAGGATGATTACTCTACTACCTGTCTTAGGAAAAGTTTATGAAAGAATGGTTAAGGAGAGGCTTACATGGAAAATGGAAAAAACAAACACTTTGAAAGATGTTCAATGAGGTTTTAGAAAGAATAGATCTACTATAGAAGTGTTACAAATATGTGTAAATGACGCAGTATATTGTTTGGAAAATAAGAAAATCTATTTAGCAGCTTTCTTTGATGTGAGTAGTGCTTTTGATAGTATGGTTCATCAACATATACTAGAAGGATTGAAGGATTATGATTATCTACAAGAGCGAGAAGTGACAGTAAAATTGGGCAAAACATATTTGGAAAGAAAGGTACTGAGAAGACACAGTGTTCCACAAGGCTCCTCATTGGGGCCCAATTATTAAAACATAAATGAATTTGATATACCACTGGATACAGAAGAGGATAGAGCTGAAATTTTTACTGATGATAATGGAATGTGGATAGTGTGTGATAGTATTGAAGAGGGACAACGGGTGGCCCAGGAGAAAATAAAATTAGCGGAAATGAGGACAAGATAAATTGTGCGCAGTTTTCAGTCCATAAAAAAAGCAATGGTAATCACATGAAGAAAAAAGTACTCGGCTCCTCTCCTTTTTCTAGATGGGGAGGAAATCGAAAACGTGAATGAATTTAAATGGCTTGGAATTACAATTGATAGAAATTCGACGTTTAAAACTCATATAAGACAGTTAAAGAGAGAGTGTGCCAAAAGATTAAATATTATGAAAATGTTATGTGGAGCAAATTTTGGCCCAAAACCTAAATTTTTTATAGAATTTTATATAAAATACATAAGAGCGAAATTGGAATACAGAGGAATAATTTATATGGTAGCGTCAAAGTTTTTGTTAAAGGAGCTGGAAACTATTCAATATAGTGCTTTAAGGACAGCTTTTGGAGCAAGCAAGATAACTCCATGGAGCTTTCTCAAGTCAAAGAGTGGAATTGGCAGCAAGAGATACACAACAAAATTAAAGTTTTTGTGGAAGACATGGATAGCTGACCAGTCAAACCCAATTAAATCAAGAATGCTAAAAGATTGTGGTGTTCATGGAAAAAACATTTTAGTATTGTGAGGGCAAAGGAGATAATGGAAGAGTTTCAAACGGATTGTCAGCTGACATCAATGTTGAGAGTGCCCAATATGTTCATAACCCCTCACTGGGAATCCATTTTATACCAGTGCAATACTGAATTTGAAAAGTGGGATAATCTAGATTGTGATCAATCATTCAAGATGACAAAAGAGATGCAATATCTTGACATTGTAGATATCTTCATGGATGTATCCAAAGTGGGCAATAAAGTGGTGGCTGCTTTTGTAATCCTCTCTAAAAATATAGTTAAACTGGTCAAACTAATGATATAACTATGGTTTTTCAAAAACAGAAGTAGTTGCAATAGTACAAGCAGTGAGATACTTAATAGATTCTGAATCTATAGGTGAAAATTACAGAATCTATTTGGATTCAAAGAGTGGTTTAGAAGCAATCAAGAATATTTATGTAGAAAATAAAGTAACTCCCGAAGTGATTTATTGCCATGAAGAATTACAGAAACTACTGGAAAAAGGAGTAACCATCACATTGGATTGGGCACCTGGACATGCAAACATTAGTGGAAATGAAATGGCTGACACTGCAGTAAAACCAGCATCCATAAAAGATGGGCAACCATTTGCAAGTGTTACACCCAGGATGGTTAATCAAATTGGAGAAGTGATGAAAAAATTGAAAACAGGGACATTTGAGGACACTCGTGCCTTCTCAACAAATAAACTAATCATACAAAAGAAAGAAAGACAATTTGAAGAGAAAATATATGGAGCACTATGTAAATCTGAAGCCAGGGTGATATTTAAACTAAAGTCAGGTCATGCAGGAATTCAGACATATAGAGCCTGTTTTTATAATGAAGATCTGAGATGTGCATTTTGTGGAAATGAGGAAATGGTAGAACATCTTTTATTTGAATGTGAAGGAACAGAAGACAGAAGGAAGGATATTAGGCAATCTATCAGGGAAAAAAGAATTCAACAGAATAGTGACATACTAAGTGGAGCAGAGTTGAACAGTGAACAGGGTTTGTGCTGATGGACTTAAGTTGATATGCAAGTTTTTAAAGGATATCAATTGGATAGATCTTATATAAACCAAGTGTTAAAGTGATTATAGTATAAGAAGCCTCCTGAATCCTTGCAGGAAGAGAGGAGGAACAATCTATTTTAATTCAATTTTCCCAATGTTCTACAACAAAAATCAGGATTGCCAAAACTTTTTGTGACTAAAGTGTCAAATTCTGCAAAAAAGGGACACTTTTAGTGTCCTCCTAGAAAATTAGCCAATATACTTTAAAATTTTAAATGTTTAAAAAGTAAAAAAAAAAGGTTTTAAATGGTTTTCTCACAATTCCAGGGCCAGATTTATGTTCTTCTTTTTAAAGTAAAAGAAAAGCGGTTCTTTAAATAAGTAAAATCCCATGTAAAACCTCAAATTACCTAATGCGCAAAGAAGAAAAAGAATTCAGTACAATTTCTCAGGTTATATTGAACCTTTGTCTGTACTAGTTATTCTTCTTTTGAAAACTCATTAAAGCCCTGTTTTATTATGGCATTTTCCAGCACCAGAGCTGGCTTTGCTGCTTTTTGGAGGACAGTTTTCATTTTTGTCATTTTTGGCAAAGAATTCAAAGGTGCAGTCTTATTTCAGGAACTGCATTCAAGAATTGAGTGGTTTGCTGAAGTCAACAATCTCTTTCCTAGTGAACAAACAAGTTTCAGAAAAGGACATAGCTCTTTAAACAACATTACCCAGCTAGAAATTGATGTTTGTAACTCTCTTAAAATAAGACATGTCACAATGGCTGTTCTGTTTGACTGGTCGGATGCCTATGGAAACGTAGTCCACAATAAATTATTGGAAATCCTAATAAATCTTGACTTCCCGTATTCTTTTATAAGTTTTATAAAGTCTTTTCTAACTTATAGATATTTTTACATTCAAGTAAATCAGTCTAGAGGTGAGCAATGTCCCATTACAAGAGTACTTCCTCAAGGTGCAATATTGAGCCCTCTTCTATTCAACTTGTAAGTTTCTGAATTTCATGTATCTCATGCATCATTTGGCCTTTATGCAGATGATTTGATTATTTGGAAGTCAGGAAGGGATATTGGCCTTCTTCAAAGCCTTATTCAACAGGATATAAGTTTAGTCCAGAGATTCTCTTTAGCATTTGGCTTCCCAATCTCAATCAATAAAACAAAAGCCATTATATTTACTAATAGTACTGAAGATCCTCCTAATCCACTGACAATTTTCTCAAGGGAGATCCCATATTGCAATTCAGTGAAGTTACTTGGTTTATTAATGGATTCTAAAATGCAGTGGCATGAACATATTTATTGTTTCAAATCTCTGAGACTTTGTATTTTAAAGAGACTTGCTGGAAGTAAGTGGGGATGTCACCCAAAAATTATTTTGGATTTTTACAAATTATATGTTTGTTCAAATGTAGAATATGGGAGTCAAATTTTTTCACCTCGTCCTCCATCCTCATTCAAAATCCTTGAATCTTTACAAAATTCTGCTATTTGAATAGCTTTGGGTGTGCATAAGCATACTCCTCTGTCAAAGTTAAGAATACTGTCGGGATTGTTGTCTTTAAGTGAAAAAGCATCCAGTCTAAGGATAAAATATTTCTCGCAAATCCAGGCTTATGGAGCCAAGCATGCTGTATATGCACATACCTTTGCTGAGAAGTCAGCCTGTCCCAATGCCCATTCGTCATGGAATCAGTTTCAACTGGAGGTCCCAAACTGGAATCAACATTTGCTTTATGCATATCCCTTAACTGAGTCCCTCCCCCCATGGGAAATGAGTCCTCCAAGCTGTCAAGTAGAACTTATATCTATTAGTAAAGATTTCATTCCTAATTACGAGATCCAGACTATTTTGGCTGAACACATCTCAAAGGCTTACCCCAACTATAGAAAACTATATACAGATGGGTCTGTCCAGAGGGAAAGAGCTGGAGCAGGAGCATGTATCCCATCCCTGAATTTGAACATATATTCTCCTCTCCCATTGGGATCTTCTATCTTGTCTGCTGAATTATGTGCCATCCACCTGGCCTTGGATGCACTTACAAATTATAACATGGAATCTGAAAATATACTCTGTCTCTCCAACTCTAAATCAGCATTACTATTGATCCAAAATATTAATAGAATTGCTAATGACAAGGATTTATATAATATTAGAAGACAGCTTCTTAATCTTAAGATCAAAGAAAATGAAGTTTATTTTCAACATGTTCCTAGTCATAAAGGCATCAAATATGATGATATGGCTGATTCTCTAGCAGCAAAGGCTTCCATGTTATTTCCTAGTCCTTCCTCTGACCTCAATTCACAAGATATTATCAGGCAAAGATCCAAAGTTAATCATAGTAAATTAATGTTATCTCCATTTCCTACAAGATTAAATACAGTGCTATATTACCAGCTGAAATCAGGTGCCCTACTTCTAAGTAATTTGTTATTTAATTAGAAGCTATATCATTCCCCTTTATGCTAAATCTGCTTTTCAGCAGAGGAAACAATCCAGCATATATTGTTTGATTGCCAGGCTCAGAGTGAGGAGACTGTTACTCTCAAGTGTTTATGCTCCTTGGCTAAGATTCCAAATACTTATACAGTTATCCTGGATTTTAACCTGCCATGGGAAATTGACCGTAAGATATTTAAGGCAGCAATTGATATCTTAAAGAAGAGAAATATTGTTTAATAAAGATTAAAGCTTGAAGAAGTCAATTTTAAAAGGACATGATTTATCTACAGTTTTGATTTTGCAGAAGAGAGCAGGAATGAGTAGGAAGAGCCATATTAGTACTGGCTGGGCCTAGTGGCCTTAAACTGCTGGGGACGGGTAGCTCAGGTATTGCACTTCCCACAATCAATAACAGTGTATTATTGTTCATAATTGCATATATTCATAGTTTGCAGACTGGAGCAGAATAGTGCTTTCAGTGGCTAGTTATTCTGGAGAAGAAGTCAAAGAGGTGAAAGGACTTGTTGTTAGTCCATATACCTCCCTAAAATTTTTGGAACTGGAAATGCAGAAGATTCTGAATAATTTGTGCTGGTTTATGATGTTACAGGAACGTAAAAAAAAGTTGGAGTACAGCTAAGATTAGTTGTAGGCTACAGCTTACAGCATGTAAAGCAAAACAGTTTTCACTGCTGTTCTTGCATCCTTTCATCATTATAGACAAAAAGCACTTTTTTTTAGTTAGTGCTTGGTACACTGGATGTGATTTTCAGTCTATGACAGTATAAGCCTACATGTTCTTGACAGTTACCAGAAATTTTTCTAGTGGGTTAGACTGTACCCATATGGGACAGGGTCTACCCTCTCAAATGCATGACCTAAACTGCATATTTACCAAAAGCCTAATGTCTTAATTCAGGATATCAACTGAGGTTCACCCTCATCCAAAAAATGATTAAACAGCAGCAAATAAGATCAGGATCAAATAGTTTGCTACTAACTACTATCCAGGCCGCACCTCTGTATACTTCTGTAGACTACAAGTCATAAACACCTTAAGCTTTTACTTACCAGCAGTTATATGCTTGCTTCAGTTTCTTATCAAAAAATATTTTCTAACTCTCTTGAGCAGGTCACATACTTCAACCACGTTTGAATTTTCGCGCTTAAATGAGTCAAAAAACGGCAAAAGTGTTGCTTTGGCAACCCCGACAGGAATTTGTCGAGTTTTGATCCGATTCCTTCATGCGTATGCCGAGATAAAGAAGAAATAAATAAAAAAAAGTTGGAAATATTTGATGTTTGTAGATTTATTTTTATTTATATAGCTTAGACAAAGTTCAGCTCTACCTAAAAAGGAGTAGTGAATTAAGTTGTTTGAATAAGACCTTTTTTTATCTATTCTCCAACTAAAGCTTCAGAAATATGTTGGGTAAGTGTTGAACAGTTCATATTAGGCCTATCAACCTACAAATAAAGTGAATTTACCACAAGATGCCATGTTTATGCTCTTTCTGAATATAATAATCGCTTTTCACTCAATTTTAAGCCCTTATAGAATCCTTGAAAATAATAATTTCACTATATTTATTATGTAAAAATAGGTTTTAACACTTGTTTTGGAAAAATTCTAATTGACTTCTTGCTATCTCAGAAGGGTTTAGGTTAGGAAAATGAAACTTTCAGGGATGAATCTACAGACTAAAGTATGTCATGGGAAGGTATTTTGAAGAAACTACCTCTACTCTTTCTCCCTCTAGAGGGCCCTGACCTTTGATGACTTTTAAAATATGTGTGTTATAAAAGTGAAACCTTGCAAAATAGATCTTCTGCTTAATTGAAGGGTAAAATTCTAGTCCATTGACTTCCTGCTATCTTGGAAGGTTGTTGGGCTAGAAAATTGAAACTTTCAGGGATGTGTCTACAGGCTAAAGTATATCCCAGGGAAGTTAATTTGAGGTCCTTAACTATACCCCTTCCCCCCTCCTCTATATAATGCAGCTTTTTGTGCATTACAGCTTATATTTTTGGTCAAATTTGATCCTATATTTCTATTAAAAGTGTAAATCCTTGCTTACCTTAGAAAAATTCAACTTTTCACTGTTTTTAAGCTACTATATTCCATAATTAGTCCACCAGCATTGAAAAATAATTATTATCTTTTATGGTATAGTTCAAAATGGAATGCAGGCATTTAAACACACCCCCTGTTTGAAACATCTTATCTTTAAATAGCTTTTCACAGGGGTAATACAGGTAAGACATTGAACTTTTAAGGGGCTTCTCACTCAAAATTATGATTTGTAGCTACAATTGGGTAAGGCTTATATTATATGTGTGTCAATAACATCTATTTTGCAAATCATAACAGCATGGAAAAAGTCAATTTCTTTAAGTAGGCACAATAATGATTATTAGAAACCTGAAGAGAGGTAAAATAAGCACAAGTCCTAAATATGTGATTGACATAACCATAATGGATACATTCTCTTTGGGGGGGGGGGGTTAATCAAAAAAATTAGAAAGATGTATTTGTAACTTATGAATGGGTGATCAGATCTTAATGAAGTTTATATTTAGAAGGATCTTGTGCTTCAGAGCTCTTATTTTAAATCCAGTGACATTGAGGGGATTTGAATAGGGAAACCAGATATCTTGGAAGATGTGAAAATTGAGGTATCTTTATCTTGCAAATGAGTGGTCAGATCTTAATGAAACTTGATATATAGAAAGATATTATGTCTGAGATGCTTAATATAGATGCTTATACAGAAATTATTCTGTATATGAAAGAGGTTATTCCTCCTGAACAGTAAAAACTTTAAAACAGTAAAAAAAATTTAGCATAAAGAGTGGGTGTTGAGGAGGAAAAGGCCCTTTCATATACAGAGTAATTTCTGTTCATTTTAAGTTTTAATGTTGCTCCTTACTTTCAGTTAAAATCACTTGTTTTTTTTATTTAATTTATACTATAGTTTATAAATATATATTTAAAATTATCAAAGTAAACCAAAAATAAGCCCTTAATAAACATTAATTACAATACAACTATCCAGAAAAGAAGTTTTACAAAGGAAAGTAAAGAACCATATTAAACTTAAGACAAGCTTCAACACATTCCTATAATATTGAAAGCTCAATGTTTTGTGAGAAACCAGGAAAGGAAAATATGTAATTAATGAAAAAAGTCAAATAGTTGAAAAAATGAGAATTTTGTCAGCCAGTAGCAAAATATGAAGACAAAAATCAAGCAAATATTTTGACAAGGACCTCCAAATAATGGAAGTGTTTTCAAACAAAATTAAGTGGTGAGGGTTATTGTGCACATATGGGCCAAGGCAGATTCAAAATTCTTGGGTCTTTGGTGCAAACTATGACTTTGTTGATTGAATATTTGTGTTTCAACAATTCCTTCTCTCAATTGTTGGGGTTTTACCAATATGGAGAGATTTAGAAATTTACACACCCCTTAAAATTTGATAACTGGTATTTTTCACATTTCTAAATCTCTTTCATAGGGTGGTATCCAGGAAATATTCAGGGGGAAGGGGTATTAAAGATTTTTTTGAGGAATATTTATAAAAAAAAAATATGAAATGCATGAAACTCCCCAAACTCCCATTTTCTTACATTTTTACAAGTCAGAGAAAGGTTTCATACCCTTTAGCTCTCCTGAATGCAGCTTGTTTTTTCCTAGCCTATTTGAATTTAATGGGAAAAGATTGTATTAATTTTCTCACAACCTCCCACATATTTACATTCTCATTTAAACAAACAGTCTTCTCAATATTAGAACTCCACATTAATTACTCTTTTGAATACTGGATGACACATGGAAAGGTAATTATGAGTGACATAACAATACCCCTGGAAGCCAGAACAGCTTTCCAGGATCTGAAAGGAGCTTTTGATGAAGTTATAAGGTAATTTAGCATTCTTATTTTTAATATATTTGTGAAAAATTTATAATGATGGAAATATTGTTAAAGACTGCTAACAAATCTGTAAGTTGTTCATAAGTCTTCTTTGTGTTTGTTGAGTTGAGAGATCTCATCTAAGGCAGTGTTGAATCACAAAATTTAGGAGGTGTAAAATGTGTTTTGAAAATATACCAGGAGGAAGGGGGGAAATGTGTTGTTCTTTTTCAAAGAAAACATAAATAAAGGCATTTTCAATGAAAATATAAAAAAAATTTAGAGGGGGGAGTATGGGGCTGTTCCCTTGTCCCTCCTGTAATTGACACCACTGGTCTCAGATTTCTGTTTTGCCTCTCTTCAGGTTTTTAAGAATAATTATTGAGTGCAATCAACAGAATGACAGAATTGGCAATTGCTATATGTCATTTGGTTAATATCAAGTGCCATAAAATGGATTATTCAAGTGAAAACAAAGAAGTAACGTTAATTTTTTTTTTATTTCTCACAAATATATTAAAAATAAGAATGCTAAAATACCTTACAACTTCATTAAAAGCTCCTTTCACATCCTGGAAAGCTGGATGTAACCTATTTGTCATGCCTTTTGTATATTTTCCAAACAACACTTGCAATATAAATAGTTGATTTATTGAAATATAATCCTTCCTGAGCCCTGCCTGAATATCTATCATATTACTTTGTGAATCTAACCATTTGTCTAACCTAGAACACAATTCCTTGCTAAAAAGCTTACTTACGCTTTAACCCAAATTAATTCCTCTATAACTACTGTGCAATGCCCTATCACCTTTTTTTATAAAATGGAACTAAAATAGATCTAGACCAATCCACAGGTCAATTAGGTTTACAGAACAATTCCGAAAATATTAAACTCAAAATTGGATATCATTTTTCACAAATATATTAAAAATAAGAATGCTAAATTATCTTAGATAGATAAGATAAGATTTTATTTGCAAAAAAGCCTTCAGGCCATAGCAAACACATACAACTTTAAACAAACACCTAATAACTAAGTTGGTTAACAACTTAAACAAGCAAACAAACTTGCAAACAACTTAAACAAGCAAACAAACTTGCAAACACTTTATGAATTCAGAAACACCCATAAATAAACTCTTGCCAAGCTAACTCCTCAAGCATGATTCCCTATGCTTAATCCCTAAACAAAGAAACTTACACAAGTGTTTAATAGCATATCCATTCCTCTCAGCCATTTGCTCCTTTAACCAGCATTCACTCCCCAACACTTGTCCAAAACATTCCTTCCGCAACTCAGACAGCTCTTCACACTTGGATACAAAATGAACTAAATTTTCATTCCCCCCGCCACACATAGGGCAAAAGTAGGGGCCTGTCTCCTGCCTAAACTTTCCCAACTATTTCGTTCTGATACCTAAATCTAAACTATTTCCTCTTAGCAACAACAAATTCTTCAAGTCCTCCCTACCCAACTCAAATTTAAAATAAACTTCCTCTCCCCAACACTCTTTAGCTTGGGAGTAAAACCTCAAAGACACCGATTGGTCCTTTTGAGTTTGCCACTCTTGGATTTCTTGGTCGTTTAGGATTTGCTGAACTTCCTTCCATACTGAAACGCTTCCATCCACTGGTCTTTTACCTTCATTCCACATCTCTGAAAGGCCCAAAATGTCCAGTATTTTCTTGACTTGATTTGCCCATGAATCCCGTCTACAGTCCTTCAAACTCTCCAAATACGCTGACCTAAGAAGCCAAACTCTATGTAGTCTAATATTTTCTTCCAATATTTCACCATTTTAACCAATCTACCACTCCTTAAAGTGAGAATAAGTTATAACTTCATCAAAAGCTCCTTTCAAATCCTGGAAAGCTGTTCTGGCTTCCGGGGGAATTGTTATGTCACTTGTAATTACCTTTCCATGTGTCATCCGGTATTCAAAAGAGTAATTAATGTGGAGTTCAAATGTTGAGAAGACCGTTTGTTTTAATGAGAATGTAAAAATGTGGGAGGTTGTGAGAAAATTAATGCAATCTTTTCCCGTTAAATTCAAATAGGCTAGGAAAAAACAAGCCGTATCCAGGAGAGCTAAAGGGTATGAAACCTTTCTCCGACTCGTAAAAACGTAACGAAATGGGAGTTTGGGGAGTTTCATGTGTTTCATAGTTTTTTTTATAAACATTCCTCAAAAAAATCTTTAATACCCCTTCCCCCTGGAAATTTCCTGGATACCACCCTAAGAAAGAGATTTAGAAATGTGAAAAAAACTAGTTTTCAAATTTTAAGGGGTGTTTAAAATTTCTAAATCTTCTATATTGGTAAAATGCCAACAATTGGGAGAAGGGACTGTTGAAACGCAAATATTCAATCAACAAAGTCATAATTTGCACCAAAGGCCCAAGAATTTTGATTCTGCCTTGGCCCAAACGTGCACAATAACCCTCACCACTTCATTTTGTTTGAAAACACTTCCATTATTTGGAGGTCCTTGTCGAAGCATTTGCTTGATTTTCGTCTTCATATTTTGCTACTGGTTGACAAAATTCTCATTTTCTCAACTATATGACTTTTTTCATTAATTACATATTTTCCTTTCCTGGGTTCTCACAAAACATTGAGCTTTAAATATTATAGGAATGTGTTGAAGCTTGTCTTAAGTTTAGTATGGTTCTTTACTTTCCTTTGTAAAACTTCTTATCTGGATAGTTGTGTTGTTATTAGTGTTTATTAAGGGCTTATTTTTGGTTTACTTTGGTAATTTCAAATATATATTTATAAAACTATAGTATAAATTAAATAAAAAAACAAGTGCTTTTAATTGAAAGTAAGGAGCTACATTACAACTAAGAATGAACAGAAATTACTCCGTATATGAAAGGGCCTTTTCCTCCTCAACACCCCTTTCTTTACGCTAAAGTTTTTTACTGTTTTAAAAAGTAAAGTTAACAGAAAGAGTCAAACTTTAGCGTAAAAAGCAGGGCGTTCAGGAGGAAAAACCCCTTTCATATACAGAGTAACTTCTGTATAAGCATCTATATTAAGCATCTCAGACATAATATCTTTTTATATATCAAGTTTCATTAAGATCCGACCACCCATTTGCAAGATAAAGATACCTCAATTTTCACGTCTTCCAAGATATCCAGTATCCCCATCCAACTCCCCTCAATGTCACTGGATCTGGTCGGGATATAAAACAAGAGCTCTGAAGCACAAGATCCTTCTAAATATAAACTTCATTAAGATCTGATCACCCATTTGTAAGTTACAAATACTTGTTTCTAATTTTTCGAATTATCCCCCCCCCCAAACTCCCCCAAAGAGAGCGTATCCGTTACGGTTATGTCAATCACGTGTTTAGGACTTGTGCTTATTTTTCCCACAAAATTTCTGTTTCGCCTCTCTTCGGGTTTCTAAGAATCATTATTGGGCCTTCTTGAAGAAATTGACTTTTTCTATGCCATTATTATTTACAAAATAGATGTTATTGACACACATATAATATAAGCCTTACTCAATTGTAGCAACAAATCATAATTTTGAGTGAGAAGTCCCTTAAAAGTTCAATGTCTTACCTGTATTACCCCTGTGAAAAGTCATTTAAAGATAAGACGTTTCAAACAGGGGGTGTGTTTAAATGCCTACATTCCATTTTGAACTATACCATAAAAGGTAATAATTGTTTTTCAATGCTGGTGAACTAATTATGGAATATAGTAGCTTAAAAAACAGTGAAAAGTTGAATTTTTCTAAGGTAAGCAAGGATTTACACTTTTAATACTAATATATAGGATCAAATTTTACCAAAATATAAGTCGTAATGCACAAAAAGCTGCATTATATAGAGGAGGGGGGAAGGGGTATAGTTAGGGACCTCAAAATAACTTCCCGGGATATACTTTAGCCTGTAGACACATCCCTGAAAGTTTCAATTCTCTAGCCCAACAACTTTCCAAGATAGCAAAAAGTCAATGGACTAGAATTTTACCAATTGAAGTACAACAAAATTGTTTTCACCTTCATAACTTTGCACAATTCCATTTTATAAGGATTTAAAGATATGCAAATACATTTCCTAAATTTTGAAAAAAAAGATTGATATGGCTCAAAACTCTTCTCAAATAACAGGAATTGCATTTTCAGAACTAAAGGCAGAGAAAAAGCAACTATTTACTGATAATTGAGGTAAAATGTTGTTTTGTCAAAATTTCAATAAGTAACCTGTCATGTAGGAAAATGTCAGGGTCCTATAGAGAGAGAAGGAGTAGAGGTGGGTACTTCAAAATACCTTCCCAGGACATACTTTAGCTTGTAGACCTATCCCTGAAAGTTTCACTTTCCTAACCTAAACCCTTTCCAAGATAGCAAGAAGTCAATTAACTAGAATTTTACCTCTTCTTGTTCTGTTAGGGTGCTTTAAAACTGACATTTCACCTATATGTCAAAAAATATCCAAGCCAACAGAAGGAACATGGCAGATGGTTAAATAGAGAAATTGTTTTTTTTTTTTTTTTTTTTACCCAAATCAATTCTGAAAAATCAATGCTTGCAGATTATAACAAAATATATTTATAATCAAATAGTAAGTTTGAAACCAATGTTTTAGAGAGATTTTATCATTTTCAAGGATTCAAAAAAAGGCTTAAAAGCGAATTTGCAAAAAAAAATTATTATATTCAATAAGAAGATAATAATGGCATCTACTGGTACGTTCACTTTATTTACTGATCAATAATATGAACTCCTCAATATTTACCATATGTTGAGTCTTAACAGGAATCATTAACACTAGCTTACAAAGATAACCAGTTTTAGTTAAACTTAATGACTTAGTACCATTTTGTTAAAATTCTAGGCAATCTGTTTTTTGCTATAAAATTCTAGTTTAGCTACTTTTGCTATCTTAGAAAGGGGTTAGGCTAGGAAAATGAAATTTTCAGTACTGAATCCAGGGCCAAAAATTTACTATGGGAATGTATTGCTGAGCTTCCATGTTAACCTTCTTCTGATTTCCTAGTCTTAGAAATTTGCCAAGATGACAGGTATGTTGCCTACCTGTTAAAATTTTGACCATCCCAATATTTTACCTTAATTTCCAGTTATCAGTTTCTTTCTCTCTGGTTTTAGTTCTGAAAATATAATTCTTGTTATTTGAGTAGACTTTTTAGCCATATCAATGGTTTTTTTTTATAAATTTAAGAAATGTACTTGTAAATCTTTGAAACCTCATAAATTGGAATTAAGTGAAGTTGTGAAGCTTAGCACAGTTTTCTTGAACTTCATTTAAACAGAAGATCTATTTCAGAAGTTTTCATTTTTTATGATGCAAAGGCTTTAGATTCTCCCTCTTGATGGTTATTGCCCTCCTGAAGGGGAAGGGGAGGAGGTAGTTAGTTCCAAAGGCCTTCCCAGGACATACACAAGTCTATAGTCCCATCCCTGGAAGTTTTATTTTCCTAACCTAGCTCCTCTCCAAGATGGCAAGAAGTACCTAAACCATAATTTTACCCTTTCTGCTTTCTTGGGAGGGGGCTAGGCTAGGAAAATGATTTTTCAGGGATGGATCTACAGACTTAGTGTGTCCCAGGAAGGTATCTTGGAGTGCCTATCTCCACTCCTTCTACCTCTAGAGGCACTGACCTTTGATGACCTTTAAAAATCTTTGTGCTATAAAAGTAAAACCTTGAAAATAGATTGTCTGCTAAAATGAAGTAGAAGAAAAGTGTTTTCAGCTTCACTACTTTGTTCAATCCCAATTTATGAGTTTTCAAAGATCTACAAATACATTTCCTAAATAAGAAAATAATTAATAAAATAAAAAGCCTTAAAATTTTACTCAAATTACAGGAATTGCATTTTTTATAACCAAAACCAGAGAAAAAAAAACTGAACCCTAAAAATTAAGGTATAATGTTGTTTTGTCAAAATTTCAATGTGTATAAACTTGTCAAGTAGGCAAATTTCTAAGATATAGAATTCAGAAGAGGGTTAACATATCAGGATTACTAGATGATTGACATATTAGTATCTGCCCAGGATATGTTTTTACCCCTGGATTCATTAAAAATATCATTTTTCTAATCTAATCCCTTTCAAACATAGCAAAAAATAGTTTTTCTAAACATAATTTTATCAACCATTTGAAGGAAAGCTATCAGTTTAGTGCTCGCATTCTCTTGAAGGAAACATTATAAAATTCTAGAATCTACATTCAGATATTTTAAAGTTCTGGCTGAGGCTATGGATCAATCCTTTTAGGCTAGGCCAGGGGTACAGTTAAGGGGGCAGGGAGTTTCCCAAATTTCCAAGGTGGCAGCATGCAGTGCTGATCCCTGGCATCTTAATTTAGCTTATGTGTCTGTACTTGTTGGCACAATGGATGATTTGTCAGTACATTCTTTATATCCTCTGCTCTAAACTCAAAACTTCAGGGCTAGATACTGAATGTTTCACTTTACCCTTGCCCTCCCCCCCCCTAATGGACAAATGTATAGCACAAGTTATAGCTATATATTAATTGTAGCTTCAATCTTTGAACAAACAATCATTTATTGTTTTGAAAATTTGTACACTAACATTTTCTGGTCTGACAAAAATGATCTGAGTAGGTCACACATTTTCGAAATTTTGTGTTTTTCTAGGGATCATGGTATTGAACTTATGTTCCTATAACATAGCAGATGACATTTTGCAAAATTCTTTTTCTTTATAGGGTTTTGGAGTTTTAACAGTGGTTAATTTGCACAAACCAGGATAATTTAGGTAGGCATGCAAAAGAACTTTGTTTTCAGTTTGATAATCTTAAATTAAATTTACAGAGCACCAATCAACTAAAAGGATTGGAAAACATTGTCACCTTTGTTATAAGTTTGGAATTGCTTAATGTGTTGGAAGTGTAAATTTGAAGTATGCCTAGTAGAAGCTTTACAGTCAAATGTCCAGAATTCCAGGACAAATAATGTCAATATGCAAAATCCTATTGACAATTTTTTTTGTTAGAAAGTCTAAAACCTTCCAACATGATAAGACTGGTCCAAAGAGCTGGGCTAAAGAAAAAGACACAAAAAAAAATGTCTGAGGTAATGATATTTAATGAATCCCAAGAACACTTTGAAGACATGTGGTTTTGGAACTATAACAATGGCTAATTTGCATAAATCAGGATAAATTTGGAGAAAGTACCAAATATTTTCTTTTGAGTAAATTGTTCTGAATTAAACTTATAGAGCATCAATCAGCTTAAACAAAATGAAATAGAAAGAAAAAATTTCATCTTTATAATCAGTTTTGAATTGGTTAGTGTGTTGATTGTTTGAATTTGAAGTATATCAAGAGGATATGCCAAAAAATACAAGTTCACAATTAATGAAAATTATGCATTGTTGGAAGAGTAATTTAGATTCTTGTTGGGTATTGTATCAACAAATTTTCACAACCCATATTATTATGTATCTAGTGTTCAGCTTTGTCCAACTTTCAGTGCAAAACATATATTGAAAAGATTCTAACATTAATCTAGACATGACATTTTTCATTTGACAAGGTTGGGGTGGTGGGTTTTGGACTTAGAGTTGTTCTTTCCTTGGTGTTTTGATGAATATTATAACTTTTGTCAGTTATTTGATGTCCTACTCCTTTAATATTTCAAATCATAGTTCTTTCATATTTTTTGTGTCTGTGTGCCAAGAAGAAATCATTTCTAGGCAGCTTACTTTGTGATGCTTTTAGAAGACCTAATCTTACCATAAATACTAAGGCCCAAAACAGACAAAAGTCTTGCCTATTTAGTTTGGATTCTGTACAAAGGTCATTTCAATTGTTTTCATACCCAAAGACAAATCTGAAACCAAAAGCACCCATGATAAAGTGGATTATGTTCAACTATCTTTAGTCTAAGTCAGGTATGTTTCACTTTTTGATGAGGGCAAAAAAGGCTTAGCTTAATATTGTTTATGTTAACATGTTTGGTCCAGTTCATAAGGAAAGATTAAAACCTCAAACCTAAGGTAAATGTGTTGTTAAAGTTTTAATTTCTTGGTGAATAAAAATGTTGAATTCTGATCTACAGTGATGTGATACACTTTACAATGATACTCATTATTTTCTCAAGGAAATTTTGCACAGCCTAAAAAGAGAAATTCTGCTTTTATGAAAATGCTCTTGCTATCTTTTTCCTGTTTTGTTTAGTTTTGGAACCTCTGATTTAAATTGTAAATGCTCATTATAAAATAGAGAGGACATAGACTTTTTTTTGTATACTTTTTTCCCAAATTTAAATTTTTTAGTTCTATCAAGTACCTTTACAGGTAATAGCAGGATTTGTATTTGAGCACATTAGTTCTGTGAATATGAAAGATATATTTATGAATTTATCTCCAAGTTCAACAGGCAGGTCTTATTTTGGTCTCCTCAGACAAGAACCTGATAGTTTATTCATCCCAAAAATAAATTCTATGGCACTTCCGCATTCACAAGACATTTAAATTCCTAGCACTCAGATTTTTAGATCCTATGGCATGCAAGTTTTATTTAAAATTAGACAAATGTATTTTAGTTTTCTACTTTATTTTATTTCATGTGCAAGAATCTGAGTTGCTTTTCTTGCTTCTAAATGAGAACAATGTTTATCATTAAACTTTGGGGAGTGGCTGATCTTTTCTGTTTTTTTTTTTTTTTTTTTTTTTTTTTTTTTTTTTTTTTTTTTTTTTTTTTTTTTTTTTTTTTTTTTTTTGTCTAAATAGTCATATTTTTGCTCCAAAAATGTTTGTTTGATATTTTTAGACTTCCTCTAATATTGCTGATCAAGGAAGGCAGTCTTCCTCTTGAATAATCTGTTTTGTTGCATCAAGTATTTTGGTTGACCTTGTAACACCCCAGTCTTGCTTTTTTTCTCTTTTGTTTTTTGAGATGGCAGATCAGTGTGGTTTACAAAGTTATCTTTGTCATTCTTATGGGGAAAATTCTACCAAGTTTGTTATTATATCAATATCTCTTGCTAGAAAGAAAGCTAATTTGCTCAATCAACAACATTTTCTCCATCAATTTAAAAAGGAACCATGTTTTATCCATGTCAATGTAGCCTTCATTTCATTTAAACACATGCAATGAATGTCAGTTTACAGTATGTGTAAATTTTAATATTTTGACTCAAGTCATTTTCAGATTAGAGCTAGAATTTTTTTTTCCACACTTTCTTACACTAACTTTCTCCAAACTAAGGCTTCTACTGAAATTTTCTTTGAAACTTTGACATTTCTAAAAAAAAAGGGCTTTCTGAGGAATTCTACTGTCTGAGACTCTTAAAATCCACTAATAGCCCTCCTTTCATCCTGAAAGTATATCCTAGTCTGGCTGTGATTAATCTTAGCTCTAAAATTCTTAAAACAGAAGAAAATTAGATCCTATTCAAAGGACTAAAATTTTGTATCATACCCTTATATATCCCTTATAGCAAAATTATTGTCAATACAGAAAGCACAATGCATGATACCTGTGCAGAAATTTAAGAGATTGCAGAGGTCAGATCAAAGTTTGTTGAGACTTTGGGGGACCCTCCCTCCTTTGATAATCTCAATTTCCAGAAGTTCAGCGAAAATGAACATTTAACCTTTCATTTACTTTACAAGGATCATTCTAAAGTTGTTACAGAAGCTGATAAGGCAGCACTGTTGTTGTGATGGATTCAGACAAGTAGAACAAAAAAAAAGTGAGAAAAAGAGCTTCCTGATTGAAAACTAAAAGGTGAAATTGCAGATCAGCCTTATAAAAGGTTTTATCCATGGGAATGATTGGCTCCTTATTTTTATGGCCTTCCTAAAATTCATAAGCTGACACCCATGATTCTGGTATTTCCTCTCTCTGTGAAGATTTCCTCTCTCTGGCCAATTTTTCTTCATTTGACTCCTGGTACAAGGATGGGAAAATGTTTGTCTAATCCATTTTGTTCACTTTTTCAAACTCAAAAATTGTACATAAAAAAGTCGAGCAATTTTGTTTCAAAATTAAAACAAGCTTTGACTGCACTGGATAGAAGAATTAGTAGGGTTCATGTGGAATCTATGCATACCAGTTATGATCCTCAAAAGGCCAAACTCATCCTGAAGGAGAAACTTAATGATAATCTATTTGTCTGTAATAAATCTACAATAACAAATCAGACTCTTATTTCACTTTAAATTCTTTATTACAGAACTTCTTGTTGTTTTAATTATAGAGGTGTTTTTTACAAATAAAAATTTGGGCTTCCAGTGGGTGTCTCCCTTTCACCTTATCATGGAAAATTTTGAAGAATATTCTATCCCACAAAGTTTTGATAAGCCAAATCTTTGGGTTGTTTCAAAGACAATATTTTTTATTTGCAGGAACAATGGGAAGATTCTCTAGAATCATTCTATGATTTGCATAATTCTGTGGATATGAAAATTAAATTTACTAAACATTCAGAGATGAATAGGGATCTTTCTTTTCTAGATGTCCTATCTAGATGTCCTATCACTGAAATGATCATAGGTTTTGAGTTTGAGACTTACAGAAACAGTGGTGGATCCAGGGTTCAGTGTGGGGACAGGGCTCCTCTCAAGATTTTTCTGGTGCCCTCATTCCTTGTTTTTCCCTGTTTTTCACTCTTTTTTAAAATAAAATTTGTCAATTTGGTCAATTATTAGCACTCTTGTCACATTGCCCCTCTTCCCTAGATTTTACTTATTGGCGACCTTGTCATATTCAGCCCCTCCCAATATTTTTCTATAGATCTACCCTTGTACACATAGTGACTGGTACTTAAATTACACAACTAATTATTCTTCTGCTGCAAAAAGAGGGGTTATGACTTTCTTAGTCAATAGAGCAGTATAAATATATTCACTGTTTTTTCTTGACTCAGAGTTTGATCGTTAATCACACTAGATGAGTCTTACTTGGGAATAGGTTCCCAATCTCTTTAATGAATTCGGTAATTGAAAAGCATATTAAAAAGTTTACAAAAATAGATGAAGATAGCTCAGATGAAAAGGATAGTGTAGTTTATCTTGGTCCTCCTTACATACAAGGAGCTTCAGAACAAATTGCCTGAAATCTAAGGAAAAATAATGTTTTTACTTATTAAAAAAAAACTGGGAAAACTGTCAGATTAAAAATCTATCAGAGGTAAATACCCTATCTCTAAGCTCAATAATCCTGGTGTTTACAGAACTCCTTGCTCCTTCAGTTTGTGGTACATTAGAAGGACAGAACAACACCTTACAGACTGAACATCCCAGCACCTTCTATCAATGATAGTGCCCTCAAAAAGAGGGTAAAACCTAAAATTTATGAGTCAATCCTTGTTGAATATATCTATGATCAACTGCATAATAGTATTTTATTTGAACAGGCTAGCTCAATTTCTCATGACAAGTGATTAATCCACCAATGCAGAGATGTATTTGAAATACATAAATAACAAAATTTAAGCTTGGCTCTTAACAGAGATATGGGTGCTTTCAAAATAAATGACTCTTATTTTAATTTCCTTGAGCAAGAATCTCATAAATCGTTCATTCCTTACTCGTCAGATCTAAAAGGTCTTGTGCTAAAGGAACTTTATTTAAAATAGACAAATGTAGTGTTAGAGCCATCCTAGCCAAGTGGTTAGCACTCTGGACTTAAAATCCTGAGTTCAGGGGCTCAAGTCCTGGTTTTGCAGGTTGTTTGGTTTGGAATGGTGATCAATGATGTGACTGTGTAAACTCAGCCACGAGTTGACCCAGTTGTAAATGGGTACCCAGAGAAATCTGGGGGAAAACATGGGAAGCATCAAATGATTTGCCCCCAATCACACATTGCACTCCCAGCCGAAGGTATTGAATCAGGAAGTCGGTACTTGCACAATGCAGACCATTGGTCAGCATGTAAAACAGCTTTTTTTTTTCTCTGCTTTGATATTTTATTTTACTTGAAAGAATCCTAGTCACTTGTCTAGCTTCTAAATGAGAACATTGTTAGTTGTTAGATTTTGTGTAAGTGTCTGACTTTTTTGATTGGAAATTCAGACACGAATTGACCCAGTACTAAATGGGTACCTAGAGAAATCTGGGGGAGAAACACGGGAAGCATCAGATGATTAGCTCCCAATCGCACATCACATTCCCAGCCAAAAACATTGAATCAGGAAATTGGTACCTGCACAATGCAGACCATTGGTCAGCATGCAAAAAAGTTTTTTGTTTGTTTAGTTCTCTGCTTTGATATTTTATTACACTTGAAAGAATCCTAGTCAATTATCTAACTTTTAAATGAGAACATTGTTAGTTGTTAGATTTTGGATAAGTGGCTGACTTTTTTGATTGTAAAATCAGCCTCGAGTTGACCCAGTACTAAATGGGTACCTAGAGAAATATGGGTGGAAAACACGGGAAGCACCAGATGATTTGCCCCCAACCGCACATTGCACTCCCATCCAAAGGCATTGAATCAGGAAATTGGTACCTGCACAATACAGACCGTTGGTCAGCATGCAAAAAAGTATTTGTTTTGTTTAGTTCTCTGTTCCGATATTTTATTTCACTTGAACTTGTCTAGCTTCTAAAGGAGAACATTATTAGTTGTTAGATTTTGGGTAAGTGGCTGACTTTTTTTTTATTCAAGTTTAGCCAATTGTTTTGAATTTTTTTTTTCTTCTATCTTGTCACCTTCTAAATTCTTCCAATTTAGGTTTTTTGTTTCATTTTGAGCTACATGTTTTTTTGTTTCGTTTTTTGGTCTAGTTGTTTGTATTTTCGCCCAAAGAATGTGAACTTGATTTTCCTAAGCTATCTATAATATTACTGAAGAAGGAAGTCAGTTGTTTTCTCAAAATATCCGCTTACGTGTATCCAGTATTTTTGTTAACCTTATAAAACTCCATTCCTACTTTTCTTCTCTTTTCTTTTCTTGTGATGAAACTAAAAGATTGTATACATTAATGTGGCAAAGATCTTGACAGTGGAAAGGAAAAAATAAAAAAAAAACTTAAAAAAAGGGTAGCCCTATACCTTGATACCTTTAACATGGAATTTACCTGTGATTTCGTAATATGCTGTGTAGGTATTTATAATCTTTGTGATAGGTATTCAATGCAAAGAACTAACCAAGGTTAATTTCTTCTCTTTTTTTATATACAAAAATCAAGGCGTTTTGGCCAAAGCACGTATAAACTGTGCGCATGTATGCTTGAGTACTGGTGCATTCAGTTTAGATTTTTTTTTTTTTTTCAGTTTGGGTAAGATGTTTGTGGACCGGGTTAGGCCAAAATGCCTCATGAAGTTATAAAAAGAACTTTCCTTCTTTTTTTTTGTTTTGCTTAAGTATGCAGATTGCTGTAATCTATGTATTGTTTACTTTTACGAATTCAGATGTTCTTAAATGTTCTGGTTTTCAAGCTGTGGGCAAGTATAATGCTTAAGTATCCTGTATCTCTCTTAGAAAATCATTTTTTAGATGGCATATAATAATGGAAGTATTGGAGGCCTTCAAAATGGGGTCATACAAGGATCTCAAAGCTCTTCAGTCCTAGGTGCAGCTCTTCAGAGACCTGTGATGCCTCAACCAGTTGGTGCTTCACAGACTCAACCCCAGCAGCAATGGAATTCATCTGTTCAACCAGGTTTCTATTAACTCTAGCAATATTGATCAGCTAAACATTTTATCTGTAAACTCTCACTTCATTTCGTTTTGTGCTGCTTTTTGTCTTGAGAAAATTATGATTTTACATTGTTCAGTTGTATGTTTAGATCTTCCAATATGTTAACTTATAGTTAGATTGTTTGTATATTCACAATATGAATAGTTTACAGGTGAGAAATGAAACAGAAAGATTCATCTGTCCATAATAAAAAAAAGTAGGGAAGATATGTTGTAAAAATATATTGAATAGCTGGCTCCATTTGATATTATTCTGTTACTTTTTACCAGGTAAAAAATTATATATATTTAAGAGAAAAGGCTACAAAACTTGGAAACCTATTGAGCTTGTCTTTTTTCTTTTTTTTTGGTACAAATTAGGAACCGTTCATAAGGTTTACACTGACTTTTGTTTTCGTTTTAGATGGTTTCCAGTGTATTTTTTATTGCAGGTGCTAGTCTTATTGTAAAAGGCTGAAACAACTTTGTTTGGGATGGTTTCAAATTACTATTTTGGGGCGTGCTAGTCTTATTACAAAACATAGTGAAGTTGTTGATAAATCACTAGATAAGGCAGCCTTGAACATAAGCTTTTATACGATTTAACCCAAAAATATTGTAAATAAGCAGAAATAATTAACTCTGGAGTGAACGTCAGGTTGAAGCAACTCCCCCAAAAATTATTAGAGAAAAAACTAGTATTGTTTTGAATGGTCATGAGCCAAAGTCATTGTAGAAGCAAAAACCCTTGTTTTTTTGTGGGACGCCTGCATCCTCTTCTCAAATGAGTAAGCTTTGTGTAAGGTGAAGAGTGCAGCATTACTGACGTCATCAACACTAATGTTGAAGCTGTGGTTTCACAAACTTCAGGCACTCAACAAAGTGAATTTGTTAATTTTGCTTATATTACCATGGATAAGGTATTAAAAAAAAAGGTAAAGAATACGGCATTAGACTTTACAGTCCTACCGGCGGTTCTGGTCTCCGTTTCTTGGCCCTTCAGCCAGGAAGTGCAATGGGGGGTTGGGGGCCAGCCATCCTGTGCTTTCGCACACCCTTCCTGTTTACCTTCCCCAGATTTCTCCAGGTACCCATTTAGAGCTGGGGCGACTCTGGCTAAGCTTACAGAGTCACGCCACTGACCCCCGTCCCAAATTGAAGAATTGGGCACTAAATAGCCAAAATACTAACTTGTCCACCATATTGGATATGTTTGTATCCAACCATTTCTACTCATTTTGAGATTTAGAAACAGCTCAAAGGAAAAGCAATTCCAATGTGATTAATGAAGCATGCAGTAACTTCAAGAAATGTTCACCACCCCACCTCGAACTTCGATATTAGTGCTTTAATATAGTGTTTGAGCAGTTGATGCATTGACATGAAAAGTGACTAATCTGGGAACCAAAGCAACTTTAGTTATATAGGTTGTTGTGTTATGTGAAGAAATTTGGCTGAGCTTTTTAATGAGCCCTCATTTGAAATTACAGTAATTTTTTTTTTTTCACTGATGTCCTTGCTTTCATTCGCTTAGAAGCTTTAAATGTTCAATTCATTTCATTGTACTGAAATATAAGTCACTACAAATTTAAAACAGTAAATTTCGCCCCACAAAACATTGCTTGCAAGTAAGTAAAAGGGAGACACACAGTATTAAATACTGGGCAAAACAAAGACAAACAAGAAAGAAACTTGCTAAAAATCACAACAATAAAACTCATTACGAGTCTTGTTTCAAACTTTTAGAAAAAACAAGTTCTTGGATTGTTGTTGAGATGTGCTTGGGCAGTGCCGGATTTAAGGCTTTAACCTTTTTAGGCCCAAGTGTTTTGCGAAATTTTTGGGGGGGAATCCCCGACAATTCGGGGGATAGCGGAAGCACTGAACAGAACACAACTGATGAGCCAAAAGTAATGAAAGGAGAGGTGATACCAAACTCTCAACTGCCATTCTTAGGAGACATCTGACAGTTTATAAGTTGCCATGGAGTTCCTGCATTGCTTTAAAATCACTTTTTTTGTGAATAGGCAATGTTTTTTTTTTTGTTTTTTTTTAAGAAAGAATCACTCATTCATAATTTATTGTAGCATCCCCCTGGTATGGTGTGCCTCTAAGCCCAGGCAAAGTTGGCCTATTTGTGAATCTTGGCCTGTGCTTGAGTAGATCAATCTTGATGAATTCCAAACAATAATTGATTGATAAATGGGGAGTTGATGGTTATTGCTGAGAGTACCTATAGTCTAGAAAAGCAAGACTGTTAAAACATAGGAGAATACCATTACAAACAACCATAAACCTATCTTACTAGGCTTGTATTTAGTGGATGATTGGCCAAACTAGACAGCAATATTTATCTGTATTATTTACTTCCAAGCATCCCAAACACAAGACCAAAGCTTATATGGGAAGGTCCCTTCAATCAAATTCCTATCTAAATTTGTATAAAGAGCTAAAGCTTTTAGCTATGCATTAAATCAAATGCATCTAATGCTTTGTTTATATATATTGCCCTTTTTTTAGTGCAACAGCAGTCTTCACAAAGTGCTAGTGATCATGGCCAGATCTTAAGTAAGCAGAAATTACAAGAACTAGCTAGAGAAGTTGATCCTACGTTGCAGCTGGATGAGGAGCTTGAAGAATTGATTCTTGCTGTTGCTGATGATTTTATTGAATCGAGTGTAAATGCTGCATGTCACCTAGCCAAGCACAGAAAATCTAATATATTGGAAGCCAAGGATTTACTGCTTCATTTAGGTAAAACTTCTTTCCTTTACGTGCAAATAAAATGAAAATACGTAAATGCTTAAATGTGTCTTCTGAACATGAAAATAGGATATTTGTTTATTTTAGTTTATTTATCACTGTCTTATTATAAGCTTTACATGTTGTTTATATATCTATATACTTCATTTTGTTTATAAATGGGAACTTGGAGTTGTCTAAAAAATGTGGTCTAAGAAGTTAAAATTCTTCACTTCTCTCTCTCTCTCTCTCTCTCTCTCTCTCTCTTTCTCTCTCTCTCTCTCTCTTTATATGTATAAAGGTCACACCGGGAGGAAACATCAGATAAACGCAAAACGAGGCTTGCAGCTCAAAGAGAAAGGGCAATATTAGCAATGTCCAATTTATGTCAAAGAATGCGCGTCGAGGAACCACCAGAGCAACGCAAAACCAGACTTGCAGTTAAAAGAAAAAGTAAAAAAGGAAGACGGGTCGAGGAACCAACAGAGCAACGCGAAACCAGACTTAAAGTTGAAAGAGAAAGTAAAAAAAAAAGAACGCTTGTCAAGGATTCACCAGAGCGCGCGAAACCAGACTTGCATTTGCCAGAGATAGTAAAAGAAGAAGACGTGTCGAGGAACCACCAGAGCAACGCGAAACCAGACTTGCTGCTGAAAGAGACAGTAAAAAAGAAGGCGTGTTGATGTACTACAAAAGTAATGTGCATTGTCTGCTGTTAGAATTCAAGGGACAATGAGAATCCATATATAGAAGCGTGCCGCTAGATGGGGCCAGGCGGCTTGCCGCCTGGCCCCAGCTAGTATATATGTATATATATGATTAGTCCGTTTTATATACGTTTTTATTTATGTTATTTTATCGCAGAATAAAAATTCTGCGCTGAAGATGTCTTCTTTCATAGGGGCAAAATATTCGTTTGATTTTTGTTCTCTTCGTTTCGGGCAATAGAACGTTTGTCATTTTCTTTGTTCTGCTTCCAAATCGCTGACTAACTTTTACTCCTTTCTGCATCCGTACATTAATAACATCGTTGCAGCAACAAGCTTTATAGAATGTTCAACGTGGGTTATATTCTTTTCGCAAGGTGTACAAATAAGATATTGAAGTTAATTGTCATTTTAATTGTGGTATGTTTGAATCCAAATGAACTTTGTATTAGAAAGTTGATAAAGTTAAATAATAAAATCATCACAATTATTTTACGGTATTTTCATAAATACAGTATTAGTGGCATTACACTGTACTGTAGTAAAGAATCCTTGGAGTGAGCTTTGGTCAAATTAATAAACAGAAGGGATTGTTTTCAATTAATTTTGACTACACATATTATTATTATATAATATAAACATAAATAAGAAATAAAATACAAAAGTTATTTTGAGAATATTAAAAAAAATACTAATAAATGAGTAATAAAAAAATCCGAAAAACTATTATCTGTATATATATTTTCATTCAGCTAAAAATTACGTAATTAACTTATATGAAAAGACTTCATGTGGGGATGGTAGTTGTGTGTTTAGCAGTTATTTTTCCTCGTGTTTGAATATATTATGATTTCTCTGAATTCTTCCAACCAAAGGCTGTGACAAGTGTGCGCTAATAGCGTTGAATTTAAACAGTTTTGTGTTTTTCAGAGAGAAATTACAATATGTGGACACCTGGCTATGGAACTGATGAGCTTAGGACTTTCAAGAAAGCCCCAACAGCGGAAGCCCACCGACAGCGCATGGCGCTGATACGAAAGACTTTAAAAAAGTACTAATTCGCAACTGCTGTTGATTTCAAATTCTGTTTTGCATAGACAAATATTTTATATATGGAAAAATTGAATAACAGTAGCTATGCCTCTATTTTCTTGTTGAACACAAAAAGTCTTTCTAAAAATATTCCTTAGCTGTGCTTTTTTGTATCTTGTTTCCTAATAAAATTAAAATAACTTTTATCAATGCAAATGTTGTCTTTTGATGCTTTTACAAAAATTACCGTGATCTGTCTGTAGTAGGGACTTCCACAATACACGAACAATTGTAAAACTAAGGGGGAAACGTTTTTAAATTATTGCTTCCACTGATAATTTTTTTGTAGTTTTCTCGGTCTTTCTAGAAAAAAGTTCTGAAGGGGCTCGTCAATCTTATTAAAACCAAACGAGGGTTTCAGTTGAACATACATTTTTGGGTAATGTTACTAGACTTCTAACCAAAGCAAGCCTCCATAGATCTGAACTGTCCGTGAACCAAGCTCTTTAATAAATAGCTAAGGAATTCCATGAAGAATATCCTTTTATGGTTTTGCTTTAATGTACCAATCACGTGATAGACGAAAAACATTCTAGAATTTCTTGGTATTCATCAAGGAGGCACACTCGTGCCTCTATAAAGAGGCGACACACGACAATGTTAAGCGATCTTCGGTTCCAGTGGTCGCAGAGGGATGGGGAGGGATGCATTTCGTAGCCTGAGCTCCAACTAAGAAACCTGCAAAATTTCATCCCCCTCCAACTTTTCCTTCATGGGGAAAATCTGGCCGAAAGTTTCGACTCGTCAACCCCAGCCCCCCCTTTAACGTTGTTCGATCGGGCTGAAATTCACAAGTTAAGGTCCCCTAGGGCCCAGGAGCTTATCCGCGAAATTTCAGCTTGATCCGATAACTCCTTCCCTGTTTTCCAGAAACCACGCATAGCCACTTAAAATTAATTTACTTTTTTTTTCCTAGACGCCTACAGGTCACATCCGACATCGGATCTGGGTGTACGAAGACTCATTCGATGCGGAATTCACCGAGTAATTTTCTTGGAAAGTTTCGTAGGAAAATCTTAACCCCCCGAAAGTTTCGACCCTCCAACCCCCCCCCCCTTTTAACGTTGTCCGATCGGGCTGAAATTCACAAGTTAAGGTCCCCTACGGCCCAGGAGCTTATCCGCGAAATTTCAGCTCGATCCGATAACTCCTTCCCTGTTTTCCAGAAACCACGCATTAGCTATCAATTAACGGATTTCTCTCCATAAGAGCCCATGTTAATTTGAAATTTTTAAAATTTATTGATAAGTTATATTTACACACATGCAAGTTATTAGCTCAGTTGGTAGAGCGTGAGACTTTGAATCCTCGGGTCAAGGGTTCAAGTCCCTTACGGGTGGTATTTTTTCACAACATCAAAAAATTTTTGATAAAACCTGGACAGCTTATCATTTGAGAGATAACAGAATATTAGCTTCTTATGAGCAAAAGAAACATTTCGGTCATCCTATCTATTTTTTTTCTATTTTATACAATGATTTAAAAGCGGGGGGGGGGGGGTTTCCTCTCCTAATTCCTGTACGAGGAGTACAGGAATTATTAAATTACATCCACCATGGATTGTAGAAAAACGTACAGAAATAATATGAAAAAAACTTCGTTTTCTTAAAGAGTTAAAGAGGCTGCGTCCCAAAGTCGAACCTTAAAACGTACAGGAATTAGAAGAGGCAGTTGGGGGGCTGCCGCCCCCCAAACCCCCAGCTTTTAAAGACTCTTTTGTACAGGTTTTTTGTTTTTTTGCTAACCCCCCGCTCTTGGCTTGGGAAAGGCCCTCTTTTAATTAACAAAACATTGAAATGAATGAATAATGGAATAACTTCGAAAAATGTTAAACACAAGAGGACAGGAGAACCATTGCGCCGAAACTAGTAATTAGTAACAATGAAGTCCCCCCACAAAAAAAAACCTGTACAAAAGAGTCTTTAAAAGCTGGGGGTTTGGGGGGCGGCAGCCCACCAACTGCCTCTTCTAATTCCTGTACGTTTTAAGGTTCGACTTTGGGACGCAGCCTCTTTAACTCTTTAAGAAAACGAAGTTTTTTTCATATTATTTAATGAAAGAAGAGGCACAAAGAACCCGTAGAGCAAACTAAGCTTAACTTGTCGAAAAAAAAATATTCAATGCCTGTCTGTCTGGGAAGAAGTCTATTGTTTTTGGCATTTAACCTTGGTTTTATAAAGGTAAGAGCCAATATACTGCTTTGACACTAAAATCTCCTATGTCTAAAAATTTAACTTAGTCAGGTTCGTTTCTCATTTATAATTCAATCAAAACGAAGCTATTTATCAAGCATGGCTCCAAATTTGAACCAGTTGGGTTTATTTTTACTCCGAAATGTCAATTGTTTGCTCATTCGTACTCAACAGGAAAGAGTTACGAATTAAGAAGACTCCAGCTAATTTTGCCACTTGTGCCATTGCGAAGGTCAGGGCCCGACCGAGCATCAACCCCTCGAGTGTGCACGTGCTCGTTAACACAGTGTATAACGCCATTTTTTATAGTTATTTCCTATCCCAACGCGAGTACCCTCCTAATGGGATTGACCAGACATTGTGAAAAAAAATTTAATCCCCCCCCCCGTGGACAGAACTATACGCCGAGATACTGGAACTGTTCATAGGAAATTATTACGAGTCCATTATTATTAGTCCATAAGCAAGCAGCAAGTAAAATTTAGCAAGAATATTAGTGCTCGTTTCGTGTTTATTTCCTCAGTCGTCCAAATCACCAAAATGTTAATTGTTTCTTGTGCCCTTGAGATCTGCTACAACCATGACGAAATGGCCTCGGATAAAATTTGAACCTAACTGCTATCATTTTCTTTATCAATAATTTATGCACCACGGCCTGCTATTGTCATCAATATATATTAAATAAGGACAAACATGATTGAGTTAAATATTTAACTAAATATATTTGTATAGTCGTTTTCATTATATTGCTTCCTTCTGCCTCACAAAAAAAAATTAATACAAAGATGCGCGAAATGTGGAAATTTGCAGTTTTTATGGCACTTGGTATTAACCAAGTGACATATAGCGATCGCAAATTCTGTTGGTCTGTCTGTCCCGGTTTTGTTAGTTTAGGCACTTCCAGATAAGCTAGGACGATGAAATTTGACAGGCCTATCAGTGACTGGACCAGATTAAATTATAAATAGTCGTTTCCCCGATTTAACCATCTGGGGGGGGGAGGGCCCGCTAATTCGGAAACTTATGTTTGTAATTAACTTACAAACGGTTGATCAGATCTTAATGAAATTTGATGCTTGGAAGGGTATCGTGTCTCAGAGCTCTTATTTTAAATCCCGACCGGATCAGGTGACATTTGGGGGAGTTGGGGTGGGAAACCTAAAATCTTGGAAAACACTTAGACGCTTAAATGCTTAGGGATCGGTATGAAACTTGGTGGGAAAAATAAGCACAAGTCCTAGATACATGATTGACATAAGCGGAACGGATCCGCTCTCTTTGGGGGAGTTAATTCTGAAACTAGAAAAAAAGAGGCATTTTTAACTTACGAAGGAGTGATGGGATCTTATTGCAATTTGTTGTTTGGAAGGATATCGTGTCTCAGAGCTCTTATTTTAAATCCCGATTTAGTGACATTGGGGGTGGGACCTAAAATCTTGGAAAATGCTTAGAGTGGAGGGATCGTGATGAAACTTGGTGGGAAGAGTAATCACAAGTCCTAGATACGTGATTGATATAACTGGAACGGATCCGCTCTCTTTGGGGGAGTTGCAGGGGGGAGGGGTCGTTCTAAAAAAATAGAAAAATGAGGTATTTTTTAACTTACGAACAAGTGATCGGATCTTAATTAAGTTTCATATTTAGAATGACCTCGTAACTCAGATCTCTTATTTTAAATCCCGACCGGATCCAGTCTCATTGGGGGGGGGGTCTGAAATCTTGGAAAACACTTAAAGCGGAGAGATCAGGATGAAACTTCCATGGGAAGAATAAGCATAAGCCCAAGATAAGTGACTGACGCAACTGGACCAGATCCGCTCTCTTTGGTGGAGTTGGGGGGAGGGGTAATTCGGAAAAATTGGAAAAAACGAGGTATTTGTAACTTACGAACGGGTGATCAGAACTTAATGAAATTTGATATTTAGAAGTATCTTGTGATTTAAAACTCTTATTTTAAATCTCGACCAGATCCAGTGACATTGGGGGGAGTTTGAGGGTGAAACCGGAAATCTTGGAAAACGCTTAGAGTAGAGAGATCGGGGTGAAACTTGATGGGAAGAATAAGCACAAGTTATAGATACATGATTGACATAATTGGAGCGAATCCGTTCTCTTTGGAGGAACTGGGGGTTGTTAATTTGGAAAAATTGAGGTGTTTTTAACTTAAGCATGGGTGACCGGATCTTAATGAAAATTGATATTTAGAAGGAACTCATATCATAGAGCTCTTATCTCAAATCCCGATCAGATCTGTTGACATTGGGGGGGAGTTGGAAGAGGAAACTGAAATTTTGAAAAACGATAATATATGTCGTAGATTCGTGATTGACGTAACCGGACTGGATCCGCTCTCTTTAGGGGAGTTAGGGGGTGGGGTTCAGTGCTTTGGCGAGTTTGGTGCTTCTGGACGTGCTAGGACGATGAAAATTGGTACGCGTGTCAGGGAGGTACACAAATTGACTTGATAGTCGTTTTCCCCGATTCGACCATCTGGGGGGGGGGGCTGAAGGGAGAGGAAAAATTGAGGTATTTCAACTTTAGTGTGTGATCGGATGTTAATGAATTTTAATATTTAGAAGGACCTCGTGACTCAGAGCTCTTATTTTAAATCCTGACCGGCATTAAGCCTTTGATTTTCCTTTTAAAGCAATCTATTGATTTTTAGAATTTTGCTAGAGCTCATACCATACTAGCTCTTCGCTCTTCCAACCTCGTCACAAGTGCCATATGAGTTCTTAGCTCTTGTTTTTATCAGGTATGGAATTTTATTTTTCAAAGTTTCCAACATCGACCTCCCCCAGAGCTTTGGCACTTTTGAGTCGGTCAAGCATTTGACAAGCTGACTGAAAAATACCCAACAAGTCGATCTTATGAAAAATAAACAACCCATTGAGATTGTTTTTAGTGAGACAGCATTCTTGTCATATTTGCCATAAGCTTCGATGCCTTTTTCATATTAGGTGCCATCTTTAATGCTGACCAGCACTTCAAAATATACCAAACAGCTGATTAAGTTCGATTCTTTCATGCACATGGCTTTCCGACGGCTCTAGCAAATGCAAACGCACGCATAGGTGAATAAAATCAGTTATTTGTTTTATTTAATTGAGGTTATTTATTTTATTTCTATTTATTATTGTTTTATTTTTACTTTGTTTTTGTTTATTTTATTGATTTTTTTTAATTAATTGCAATGTTTAAAAAAAAGGAGAGTAGTAAGGAAAAAAAGGAAATGAAAAAAAAAATAACTTCTAAACAAACAAAAACACCACTCGTTAATAATGTTAAATAGCAGAAGATGAAACAAACAATTTAGAATGGTAGTCACGCTCTGTATAGTTCCCTTCAAAACACCGAACAGACTTCAGCTGCTCTTTTTTAGATAGCGAATCCCAAAACGGCGACATATACCTAGCATGTAGTAGACACAGGGAACAATCTACTGGGCACACCCGCATTATAATTGTACTTAAGCGCAGCAAGTTGTGCTTACCTAGCGTGGAAATCTGCTTTAAAGTTTCCTACCATAAGTACACGAGTACTATGTTTATCTGGACGATATACGAAGTCGAGATACGTTAGCGAAGTAGATAATTGCTGTAATTTGCAGCTACAATAGATAATGATGAGGTTTGTCGCGGGCATAAGATATTCAATTTTCGTACTATAGACCGAAGAATGTGGGAAAATTATTAGAGCGCCAAAATCTGCGCCATCTAGAGTTTGGCGTCTCTTGGCGTTTTTAAACCCTCATAATTAGTTTTTTCTGTCAGAAACTGAGGTCAAAGTCATATAAGTTTATAGCCAGAATTTACCGAGTCAGTGTCTGCCTGTAAGGTGGAAAAGCTCGAACTAATAAACAGAACATCGTGTACTAAGTAAATCAAACCAAGATCGCCAAAGTCAATATCAAATCAATGGTCCTGGTCACAGTAGTTGAAAGAATGCTTAACAGCGCAACTCAGATTTGAACCTTGTCTGGGTCGATGAGATGGAAAGTCCTGCTTTTTTAAATTATTAGTTAATGCACCGGAATAAAATACGTTAGGTACTCGACATGTATTGTGAAGATGGTAGTGATAAAAAAGGGACTATAGATACTTGATCGATACGGCAGAACTTGAGAAGTGTATGATTATTTTTATGACGAATATTGGGAGATTTTTAGAAATAATAGTAAAAGTGAAATGAATTGAAAACTATAGTTCAAAAGGAAGTAAGTTGGATCTTTCAGAGGTGTGTAGAGATTTTTGGGTCATATCTCTTTTACGATCAGGCACATAACCAGTAACTTATTTTTTAAGGGATGAATTGTGGGGGTACATTAGGGGCTAATTTATTGTGATTGGGTTTATAGTATTAAACTGGCTGCATCCTTTGGCTAATTCGCGGTGAGAGAAAGTATTATTTACTTACTTGCTTGAGGTTTACTCTGAAACAAGTGGTCTTACATACTTAGCGACGAAGACCACGCTGCCTTTCCATCACAAACAACAAAATTTAAGTAGAACAATAGGGAAAATTTTCTATAAGACAGCGGAATGCCAAAATTATCGGCACCAAAATTATCATATTACTTAAGACTTCTCTTGTGAAAGGATTTAAACTTGCTTTAAAAAAAAATGGAAAATCGTCTTTATTTTAATGGTTTTAACCAATTTTCATTCTACAGACCATAAGCCGAGTTTCAAAACTATATTTGACAGATGAATATAGTTGAATTCCAGTTATAGAATGATACCAAAATTGTCATTCTTTATTGATCTATGGAAACCGTAGGAGAACAGTAAAACAAAATGCAAAAAATTGCAGTTGAAACAAAAAGTTTAGTGCGGATGCATTCAGTTCTTAGACAAATTTTCTTTCTTTAAAGGGCTTTTAGAATTCTACTAGGTCAAGTACGAAGCAATGGCACTCAATAATGAACTTTAGGAACTTTGTTGTAAATTTGTTCCTTTGATTTGGACCTAGTTGTTGCAAATTTTGGTGAAAATTTAATTTTGCTCTGTCAGGAGAGATTTCCAATTTCTCATTTGTAGAACTCTTGCTCAATCAACTCCATATCCATTGATTTTGTGATGCTAAAAAAAAGTAATAGTAGAAAAATGATAAACGGTAAAACACAGAAATAAAAATAAATTCATAAACCTAAATAACCACTCAAACTTTTGTGTATGGAAATTATTCAAGCCCAACAGGAGGAAAGTTCACTATTAAAATATTTTTCGTTTTCGTGTGAATTAGCTCAGGCGTTCCAAAAGGTTTTGTCCTTGGTTCACTCCAGTTTAACTTTTCTTTTGCTCTATTTTTACTCGTGTTTTTGCGTAAAAATCGATTTTCTACAACTGTCACCCCTCCCTTTTAATGTCGTAAAAATGATATTATAAATACAACCCTAAAATCTGTGGTTCCTCAGGAGGAAAGGTTTAATTTTAGACCCTTCCCCCTCTTGTACAGATTTTAAAACACAGAAATTGCAAGGCTTGATCTATGATTTCTGATTTTCTCGTAATATTTTGTACTTTTCATATTTTGTTTTGTATTTTTTACAAGATTCTTCATAATTATTTTTTTCAGAATTTCCCCTTTTGCTAGAGTTATATTCTTTCTCAGATCAGACTGACTGTTAAAGAATATATTTGAAATAAAGCATGTGTGTGATTTCCAATCCCTGTAGTGGAAGATAATTAATACAAATTATTGGGGGTTGCCTCAAAAATCATTGCTTTAAAAGCATACAAAACTTATAAAATGACAACTAAACAGTTTCCTAAAATACTATATAGAGGAAAATGGTTTAATATAACCCTTCACAGAATTCAAGAAGAAAATCTATCGTAGTAAAATTTTGCTTTGTCTTTTGGCTGCCACTTGTTTACTGGGTAACTACTACCACTAGTAGTAGTGCTGGGAAACTACTACCATTTAAAGCTAGCTGTATAATTCTATGGCAAAGCAGATTTCAAAATCTAGGAGGGGTGACAATTTGTTTTTTTTATTATTCAAGGAATTGGTTGATAGATAGTCTATCATCCATCCATCCATCCTGGGACATAACTAAGGTAGACGGTCATAAAATAAGGGTAATTCAAATAGTCGTATGTGTTTCTATGAGCAAATTGGAGACCCCAAGTAAAAGGTTTCCAAAGATTTGTGACTGACCATCTCTACAGGACTTTGAAGACAATTGGGTAAAAGTATTTTTTGAAATTTAGGGGGAGGGGAAAAATATAAGTGACAAATGACCTCCTACCTATTGGTGGCACTGTCAAGATTCTATCCAGGGCTACTATTTTTGTTTTTTGGAGCTTTTTTATATTTCAAATATATTTCCAGGAAAGTCTGGTTCATTTCTACTAAATATACTTATCTACTCAATATCGCTCCTAAGCTTGCACAAACTATTCCATATGAAATTTCAGAGAAAAAACTCAAATGGAAAACTGCTCAAGTCTTGCTTTTGAAATTCACTGACTGACATCCTATAATTACTGTCGATCTGCCCTTCTGAGAATAAAAAGTATCGAAAATCTCTTTTCAAATGTTTTGTTGAACTTCAACAATGTTGACTGACTTCAAAAAATATCTAGTTATTGTAAAGACGCACATGCTAAAGCAAATATTTAGATCAGTGCTATCTATAAAAATCTGTAAGCAGGCCTGGATTTACCAATAGGCCCTCCAGGCCCGGGCCAAGGGGCGCATTAAATTATCACTGAGTGATTTTTTTTTTTTAACAAAACCTGGACCAGTGTTATTTATCGTCAAAGTGCCAGGTGCAGTCCGCTGCCATGCAGCTTATTCACCAAAAAGTGACTTTAAAATAAGACAGTAATTCCATGGCCACTTAAAAATTGTCGGATTTTTCCCAAGAACAGCAGCTGAAAGTTCGGTATCACCTCTCTCTTTCATTACTTTTGGCTCGTTAGTTGCGTTCTGTTCAGTGCTTCCGCTATACATGAATCATCAGGGACTTCCCCTAAAATATCGCAAAAACAGATCGGCAAAAACACTTAGCCCTATGACCGTCAAAGTTTTAAAATCTGGCCCTAGTGGTATGGTAAACAATACAGACAAGTCATTCCTTGTTAAGAGCAGAAAGTTATTAGCCCAAATGTCCCATTTGAATTTTCATTCATTTATTTGTAAATAAGATCCGTTTATGTGCAGCGCAAAAAGTACTGCGAATAGCGGGATTTCTCTTGTGACAGCGAGAATCATCCCTTAAAGCCATATAGCTGCACGTTTGATAAAGTACAACTAAATGCATACCCATGCTTCGTTCATCCATAGTAATGTTCTAAATATGGGATGCAGTTAACAATCTCCATCAGATGTGCTGTGAGTTTTAGAATTCAGTTTTGCGAATAAAATTCCTTGCAGTCGCCACTGAGTCGTTGATCATGAAAATTTGCGCTGACTGCAGAGAAAGCTTTTTTTTTAAAGTATGGGCTTTTATTTAAGAAAACAAAATTAAAAGCACACATAAATTGGAACTTGTACAAGTAAAACTTATTCAGAGATGGCAGATTGACTACACTTAAAAAGTGCGAGAAAGGAACTGCTGAAACAGTTCAAGTGAATGTTCCATCTTCCACAGATATCAGTGGTTATCATCCCTTAATACAGACAGAAAAAAAGTTCTTTGGATTAATATTGACAATTGGTCAAAGTCGAGTAACTCAAAAGCGCTGTCACAAACAGACTAAAATCTTGGATGGCAGAAATTTAGGAGGATGGTTGTCTTAACTTGAAAATTAATCAAAGGGCACTTTTTGACAGATTATATGACAAAATCACAAGAAAAAAGATTCTGGCTATCAACTAAAAGTGCACAAACCAATTTGCACAAAGTTTCAGAAATACTTTAATTAGACGACTCTTTTTCTTGTTCAGTTTAATATGGAAACGCTTTTGCATAATCTCATCACCAGAACCAAATTCCAGTCACTGCGGTGGGTTCCTGGATCTGAGGGTGCCGTATTACCAAGCAGTGATCAATCCCACTACGCCACCACAGGACATTAATACCAGTCGATTGCTCGTTCTGAAATATCCTGAGCTCTATCTCAGGTCATTTGATATAGAACCTCGCATAATCTTCGCGCGTTACTGGGATCTTGAATGAAAAAGGATTCGAAAAAAAATTCCCCCGTGTGCTAATAACGATCGTATCTTCAAATCTTAAACTATTTAAAATTCACCTCTGCTGAAAAATCCTCCGCGGAGATTCACTCCCCTCGAAAAATTTTTCCCACATTTAAAATACCGATTACATTTCTAATTTTAAAAAAGGTCAGGTTCATTAGCTTACTCGTCAGGCATTGTTGGATGAGTAACATCCAGAAAATATGAAAATGTAAACGGGAGCAGCTGTTAAATATTTGTGCTCAGGGATCTCTAATTTCAGTCAGCACGGAAAGTATTAAGAAGGCCTTGATGGAGGGGGGATGTCTACACCGAAAACGTTTTTAAAAACGCACTCCTTAGCTTCTTGAAGTTTCTTGGCTGTCAAATGTGGTAATGCATACAGGACACACAAACATACATTCAATATTATTTATATAGACGACGCATATCACCTTTTGATAATGAGTCTAATCCTTGAAATTCTCTTCAGCTCAAGGAAAAATGAAGCAGACGATGGAATATCAGATCATACCTTTCGCCCAGAGGACGAAGACGATACAAGTCTACAACAAAGAATAAAAACTTAAATTGTTTATCCAGTGTAGATTGATGGAATGAATTTAAGGATATACTTATAAATAGATGTTCTTACAAAGTAATGAGACAACATTTGCAAGTAGGAATTCTATGTCCCTCGTTATCCACTTAACAACCGATTAAAAGAAACCCCTAGATTTTTAATTCGGCACCAGTAAAAATATACACGCACTCAAGGAAGGGGTGGCGTTCCCCAAGTTGGATAATATGGGTCCAAAATTGTAAAACTTTCTATTCCATGAAAATTCAAGGAACGTGATCTAAGTTCCGTGCAAAGGTCCTGAGAACATATGCATGATTACACATTTCAGGGTCCTTTTTTAAAAACTTAACCGTTACTAAATCATTTGTCACCAGATCATTCGTTAATGACTCACCAGGCCAACAATGGTAAATTTCGAATCTCCAATGTCATGTTATGTCAACCTAAGGAATGTTATCAAGATGCACCTCTTGGTCTAGGAAAACTAGTGAAGTATAAATCGAATCTAACATCGATTCCATTCATCAGGATTTTGGTCTTCTTAATCTTACTTACTGTCTTTTGAATCTTACTTTGGTTTTCACAAAAAAGACCAATGAACTTACCGATGACAAGGAGTTTTTAGAATATCTCAAAAAGATTTTCAGTTTCGGAGATATTGAGGAAAACGCTCTGGATGCATTTTGCTGATACCCAAGAATCCTAGCTGGTAAAAACGAATTGAAGAAGGCTGAAGAATGAAGAATGCCGAATTGAAGAATGCCTTTTGCTGATACCCAAGAATCCTAGCTGGTAAAAACGAATTGAAGAAGGCTCAAATAAAAGGTATCTTAAACAGGGACGTAATTTGTTATGGGGCAGAGGGGCACCTGCCCCTCTCAGACATCGGTTCGCCCCCTCTTCCCCCATCTAAAATTTAGCTTCTTTCCAAATCTCGTTAAAACTATGGTAAACCTGCATAATTCAAGCATCAACAGAAACAGATCAGTTTTTTTTATTACAAATTTATCTCTATAGTACTATAAAGTACCTTTATATTACTTTTATAGTACTAAAAAGTACCTTTATGGTACCAGATGGCTTATTTTTTAGTTTTTTCTGTCTTTTCCACTTGATATGGGAAAATTGGCTCCAACTCCCCCCCTCCAGGATTTTGGCGAAATTACGCCACTGATTTTAAGAGATATTACTTTAATGTCGGGCAATATTTTTTATGAGATTCAAGAAAAACGAAAAATTCTAATCATTAAGGAATTTGAATTCTTCAAAGTTTGCGTTTTCAAGACTCGACTGCTGAAAGGACAAGGAACTCCCCCAAAGCAAGGTCTTACTGCTAATTTAAGTGCAATTAGATCTCTTTTTACTATTGGTGGGATTAACCTGATCTTTGTTAGACTTTTTTATAGGAAATTAAAATATTGCGAGAAACTTTAGGAAATAAAATTACCTGGCTGCAACTAGGTACAAAATAAATTCAAGGCCAACTCTGCGATTTGAACTTGTACCTGTCCTGACACTCAATTGAAAAAAAAAAGGTTGGTCCCTTTTTATCAATTAATTTACAATTAAAATTGATTTCTAGTTTCTCTTGACCGCAAGTTGCAGTAAGTAGCATTGAAAAAACAAAGGAAAAAATCACAAACATGAAAGTTAAAACTATTTTTTTCCCTTCTTCTTTGTTTAGCTTATTTCTTCAGCATATACAATGTATAACAAGGAAAAAAAGTAAACGTTAATCCGTCTAAAATTAGGGCATTCCCTACAAAAAACGGGTGCATAGTTGAATGCACCATACATATGGTAGTTAATCCTGCTCCATCGATTGATGGCGTCTGAGGAGCCGGTAAATATCTTCTTTTTTATGTCTAAAATACTATATTTGGCGTCATTTTTCATACAATTTTTCAAAACCAACGATTACTCACCTAACTAAAGGTTTTTAATTTAACATCCTTCTTTTATTACAATAATATGAAAAAAACTTCGTTTTCTTAAAGACTTAAAGAGGCTGCGTCCCAAAGTCGAACCTTAAAACGTACAGGAATTAGGAGAGGCAGTTGGGGGGCTGCCGCCCCCCAACCCCCCGCTTTTAAAGACTCTTTTGTACAGGTTTTTTTTGGTTTTTCAGGTTTTTCGGCTTCGGAAAGGCCCTCTTTTAATTAAAAAAACAAAAAACCTGTACAAAAGTCTTTAAAAGCGGGGGGTTTGGGGGGCGGCAGCCCCCCAACTGCCTCTCCTAATTCCTGTACGTTTTAAGGTTCGACTTTGGGACGCAGCCTCTTTAACTCTTTAAGAAAACGAAGTTATTTTCATATTATTTCTGTACGTTTTTCTACAATCCATGGTGGATGTAATTTAATAATTCCTGTACTCCCCGTACAGGAATTAGGACTGCCTCTCCTAATTCCTGTACGTTTTAAGGTTCGACTTTGGGACGCAGCCTCTTTAACTCCTTAAGAAAACGAAGTTTTTTTCATATTTTGTGAAAAAAAACTGCCCGATAAGGGACTTGAACCCTTGACCTTAGGATTAAAAGTCCCGCGCTCTACCGACAGAGCTAACGGGGCATGTTTGAAGTCGAAATACCTGCATGTGTATAAATATAACTTTTAAGAATTTCAAAAATTAACATGGGCTCTTATGGGGAAATGGGTTTTTTCTAAGCTAGAAAATCGGGGGGTTAAGATTTTCCGACGAAACTTTCCAGGAAAATTACTCGGAGAATTCCGCGTCGAATGAGTCTTCGTACACCCAGATCCGATGTCGGCTGTGACCTGTAGGCGTGGCAGAAAAAAAACAAAAGGAGAACATGAACATTATGTGGCTATGCGTGGTTTCTGGAAAACAGGGAAGGAGTTATCGGATCGAGCTGAAATTTCGCGGATAAGCTCCTGGGCCCTAGGGGACCTTAACTTGTGAATTTCAGCCCGATCGGACAACGTTAAAGAGGGGGTGGGGTTGGTGGGTCGAAACTTTCGGCCAGATTTTCCCCATGAAGGAAAAGTCGGAGGGGGATGAAATTTGGCAGGTTTCTTAGTTGGAGCTCGGGCTACGAAATGCATCCCTCCCCATCCCTCTGCGACCACTGGAACCGAAGATCGCTTAACATTGTCGTGGTTCGCCTCTTTAAAGAGGCACGAGTGTGCCTCCTTGAAAACCTCACTGCAGCATCAAGCCGCCTGAAGCCAGCACAGCTCTGCACATTCCTCATCCATCCCAATCTATTCAAAGCCTTACTCTTTACCCCCTCCCCATAAATTCCTATTTACTTTAAATCCTTCCATATGACTTCTCCTCGCCCCATCAGGGGAAGGCCTGCTTTTCGTTTGGATCCGGATGGATTGCCGAAGAAAAGAATTTTTGGCAATTTGTCATCTTTCATTTGTGAAACGTGATCTATCATAACCTTTCTTTCGTTACACAACTACAAAGTAGATAGAACTGAGTTTTCGGCAAAGCTTTTTGTTTGACACATGGACAGTCAAACGGGAATGTATAACTGTCCTTAGACACACCACACAAAACAAGCAAACACAGATATCCGATTAAAGCCAATAGGGAGCTAAGCTCGATCGAAAGCTACCCGTTATCAAAAATCTTTTATCAACTAGGTTATTTTTACTGAACAGGATCCATTTTAATTTTGCTTGGCTGATTCTTATTTTTGCGACATGCAAAATGGCTTTTGATTTAGGTGGCAACGATTAATAAAGTAGGATATTGCATTCGTATAATTTCCACTAACTTCGTTTACAGTGGATATTTACACATCATTTATTACATCATTATTCTGTTTTAGGTTACCTGTCCTGTCGGACATCTTGGCACATCAAAATACCTTAAAAAGGTTAGAAAATCTTAAAAAAACACTCAGTAATGCACACAAAAGGATGGAGCAGTTATTGGCTAAAATTTCACAAAATACTGCTTTAGTTAATTACTGAAATCGAGAAGTTTTCCCATGCATCATAATCAAGCAAAACCCTAGATTCATCGATAAGCTTCATCAGAAGTTGATTAAGAGTCAATCTCGCCCCTTCCAATTTCTTTTGTTTCGGTTACCCTTTTGTAGTCGTCGTGGTTTCCCATGTTTGGTTTTTCGTCCCTATTTGTTTTATTTTTACCCAATTTTAGCGTTTCGACTTTCTCTTTGAAGCTTGTTTTTCCTTTTTTACATTAGGGTGGATATCGTTGGTGATTTCACCATGCTTCTGACTAGTTTGTTTTGAAGTTTTCTTTTTTCTTTCTTTGTTATTCTTTATAAAACGCAAATTCGACAGACAGTTTCCGATGGTTCGTTTTTTTTACCAAAAACTCTCATTATGGACTTGCACTATATTAGCAAAATAAAATACCTTGGAATTTTTTATTTGAAATATTCAGTTATAATATTCAGAAAACAGTCTAATGGAGTAACATAGGCCTACACATACCAGACAATATATTCCTTTTCTCCAATGCTAAAAAATCATTACTTGTCGGTTAGGGAAAACGAAAAAACAAAAACGGTAATTTATCAAAAACAAATACGTACAAATAAAAGTAATTCAACAAATGAACAAATATTTACATTCAACTTTACACGTTAACAGTCTGAATTTAAATTCAAATAAGAACAGAATATACAAAAGTGAACAACAAAATTTTGTCTTTGGATTAAATTAGTCCGTCGTAGACGGGAGTTTCACCAATCTGAATATTTTATGCATACTGGTTTTCGACAATTATATATATATATATATATATATATATATATATATATATATATATATATATATATATATATATATATATATATATATATATATATATATATATATATAGTGAAGAGAAATTAAATCGCGCTATCTAGGCTATTTGTTTCATAGCCTAGATTGACTTGAGATTGACAATCTAGGTTTTTCTTAACTCAACCAGACTCAACCGCCAATCTAGATGGTTCAACTCAACCAGAATATGAAAAAAGAAACTCGTATATATTAATTTTTCACATTATTATAAACGGGATACAAAACTATAGCTTGTCTTGACTTGGCTTTTTCGGGCGAATAGGGCTGTTACGTAAAAATAAGTAACCAATCAGGGTGCAAAGGATGCACTTAAAAAGGGTGTTATCCCAAGCACTGATTTGCCTGGTGGCACTTGGCCAACTTTCGCCTGAAAGTGTCAATGAAGATGTGGCTGATCAGAATATTACTGAAAACTGGATGGGGCCTTGAACATATAAGAGTGGTAACACTGATACGAGGTACCTAAGCGATGCCTATTTAGAAATTTTCTTTGCTAAAAATATGTCCCAGTATTTTAAGGCTATTAAGATACAAAAGAAACATAATTTTGAGAAACTTTTGATCCGACACACCGGATAAAAGCCTATTTTTTACAACCCTAGAATAGTAAATACAGAGGACATTTTCCCCATAGTCGGCATACCATAATTATTAACTTTTGATAATTATTTACCAGAAGCATTTATTTTCATATTTTGCAGGATAATGGATTTATTACTATTCTTCATCAATTTCTATTAAATTTTAAACACAATTGTAATCTTGAATTTAACCTCAGTGTATAATTATGATATCAGCAAAGAACAAAAATAAGCAATATAACACGAACATTTAGGAGAGCGCTCAGCATATATACCTTCGGTTTTTTTTTACCCTTCAGAACTCAGATTTCTTCTAACAAGTCTAGACACCTAGCAACAAATAGGGAAAATGGTACTTGGAGTAAAGACAATAGGCTATTTTAACAGGAAGTCAAAAATGTTTTTAACAAAAACCAGAATATTCTTAGTAAATCTTTTGCTTTTTTGCTTCGGAGTAAAAACTGAATAAAACAAAAAAAGTGTTGAAGTCGCAAAATAAAAGACTCATGAAAAACCAGAATAAAACAAACAAAAAAAGGCCAGCAAAATTATATAGACATAGACAAAATAGCCCATTTATTCAAAGACATAATTTTTATTTAGATTTAACATTAAATCAGGTGGGAAATAAGGATAAATTAAATGGTCTGAAAACCATGAAACAAATGCTTACGACGGATAATGTCCATCAGGCGTAAGTAATCAGGGAATGAAGATTACATGGATAATATTACTCCTATTTAAAGGACGAACAAGATCAACTTTATACCTTGTGTATCCTTGAAAAACCGATAAAGCAACATTTGAAAACTGTAGAGTTCAAAACACGACAAATTCAGCAAAGCATAGACGATGACAAGGCCAAATTAATTTATTAGCTCAATTTAGCGTCAGATGAAAAAAAAGTACCAGTCAACACTGCCTAGTTTGTAAAATTTATAAATATTTTGGATGAGCACCACAGATATGCTTTATTTTAATATTGAAGTGAAAATATATGAAAAACCAGTAAATTTGTTAAATGACAGTGATTTTTTCCCCATTTTTAATATATTTTCGTTTCAATTGGAAACGGAAAGGCAATGGAGTCTCAGGAATCATTTATCGTATAATAGTGGTTGCGACATACTACGCCAAAAAATCAGTTTGCACAAGGTCTACAGTTTTAACATTTACCAACACCTTTAACCTTACAGCAAAAAGCTTAAAAAGAAATATGCATTTCTATACAATCATGTATGAGGCAAAGAGTATACCGTCAGTCAGATATCAAAAGGACATATCTCCATAATAGTAATTTTTCAGAAGAGCAGAAAAAAAAGCCTTACAGCTGTTTCATTTCCCCTCCGATAAAGGTAAAACGAAAAAAGTTGTGAGGCTTTATTTTCTGCTCCTTTGAAAATTTATAATTACGGAGATACGTCTTTTTGATACCCAACTGACGATATATAATTAGATTATAAAATAGAATCAGAATTTAAATAAATAAAAAAGAAGTTATCATCAAATAGCACTCTTTACAATTCGTGCAAAAGTAGAATTAGACGAAAAAATTAAAATAAAAACACAGGTAGGAATGTTTTCCCACTTAGTAAGTCCAATATAATCTTTTCAAATATTCATAACTTTGCAATCCAAATACTACTATCAGTTACCAGCTCCAAAGTAAGCATTTAGTTGGGACAAACACGAAATAGATAGAACATTTCGGAAACATTATTTAGGTCTAGAATTCTCAGTTTTTGTTCTTCTTAAACTTGCGAGATAAATTTGGAAACTGCACATTAGCCTATCTGTTATAGACAAACCCTAGCAATTCACTAAATATCTTAAATTGATCGCTTTGGCAAAATAGCTCCGAAAACAATGACTGGACCGCTAGTTGATTTCATTCAACATTAAAAAATAAACACAGAAGTATCCCACTACACATACATAGTCTTTGATGTGTGGTTTAGGATGTGCCAGATATATTATTGACAAATACTTCCGTAAAGAAACAAAGTCAACATCGTTATTCAGGGGAAAACAGTAAAGTTGATTCAAATTATAGGCCTCTGAAATGTGTTTAAGTATGGTGTTAATTTGTTATCCGGTCTTTGGCTTCAAAAAGGAGTCAACAGACCCAGCTTAAAAAACATTTTTGTATATATCTTTAGCCCAAGTCCACATGATTTAATGATGCTTTCCCGGTAAATCTACATTCAATTACTTAATCAGGATTTTGCTAGAAACTTCAATTTTGCAGGAAATAATTCTCCGCTATTTTTTACAAGATTTTTTTTTTTAATCTTTTTCGTAACCAGATTCCATTTTGGGAAAAATTGCCGAGATTTGAAGTAATTTTTTGTTCCCTTGCTGTTTTGTTGCCAATTAGGTGTTACAGAGGTATTCTAAATTAGGGACATTTACACTTTTCTTACCACAAACACGGGCAGTGAGATCAAAGAAAAGCAAGTTTGTGTACTAAATCCATGGATACATGGTATATGGGCTTATTAATACCCATGGGTACAAACCCAAATTAAAAGCAAGTTGGATACTAAGCCCTTGTTATATATATATATATATATACATATGAATTGCCTCCTTTAAAGGAATAGAAGCCTACCTTAGCAAGGCATAAAATTTGTTGCTAAGACGAATTTTTGAGCAGTTTTTACGATTCTTTTTTTTCTGTGTTTTTTTTTTCATATATATATATATATATATATATATATATATATATATATATATATATATATATGAATTGCCTCCTTTAAAGGAATTGAAGCCTACCTTAGCAAGGCATAAAATTTGTTGCTAAGACGAATTTTTGAGCAGTTTTTACGATTCTTTTTTTTCTGTGTTTTTTTTTTTTTTTTCTTTCTCAGAAAACTGGCAATCGAAAAATTCAAGCAAGTATACACAATTTGGAGAGAAAATGAAAATTATTTCTGTGAAATTGGAATTTTCGGCACGCAGATTGGATGATGTGGCATGGACTGAACAGTTTTACAAAACATATTCACTTGCATTCCTATTTCTTTTTCTTACTTTATTTCAAAAAGCTTTCCTTATATTGACTGCAATCGTCAGCAATAGAAAAAAAATTCGTATGATAAATAGACATTCCTCTAATTATAAATATATTAGGAAAAAAAAAATCCACAAAGCTCTTTATTTTTCACATTGGAAAGATCCCTCTTGTCGCCGAGTAACAAATATAATCAATTTAAGTAAAAACAGTTTTACTGGAATATCTTTTGAATCGTTTTTTATTTTGTTTATCAATATATAGAAAAAAAAGGACAAACAAACAAACAGCATTTGGTGCTATAAAAAAGAAAACTAATTTCATTGGAAAAAATCAAACACTTTTTTTTCAAATGTTGCAAAAAAAAACTCTCGAATCATTATGCAACAAGCTTATGTGACGAAAAAAAAAAGAGAAATGCTACAGTTTTATTTGTTGATACTTAGAATACAGTATAGCAATGTAATAACAGGTTCGGCCTCTCTAGCGTAAATATTCGAGTATGAAATTTTTGTACTTATTAAATAATTAAATCGTCACCATACAAAGTTATCTATGATACGTGGCCGATAACAGTAATAAAATTCGTATTCAAGACCGGAGGTGAATCGTGGTACCTACCAACAAAGTCAAAATAGCTGTCTTATTTCATAAGGCATTCTCTGAAATAATACATTACAGAGAATACGTTATGAAATAGGAGAGCCAAAATGGTCTGTTCTAAGTAACTAAACCACAGAAAAAGAATCCATTGACAAATTTTCAAAAAAGAAGGTATTGATATTAATATAAATAGTTAATCAATTTTTTCTCATCTTAAAATTTTCAGCGGGCTAAAGGATTTTTAGGAATTCAAAAACAAAGTAAATCTAAGTAAACGAGATCGTATTGCATTGCACAGATTAAAAAATATTACGCTTAGAGATTCAACGGATTTGGTCAATTACTTCTTTGAGATTCAGTTACTTAGATCAAACCACTAAGTATCACAATGTATCAATTATATCTAAATTAAAATACATTTTTTTTTACAAATTCTAACATACAACAGAAAACATACAGCATATAGCAGAAGTAAGGTAAACACTAACAAATTACAATAATATGGATACTCGACTCGACTAATGAATACGGACCAAGCGATGAATGATCACCGAAATAGACATTGTAAACCGTAATTCTCGAAACAAATTGCGGAACGTAAATTTGAAAATATTATACAGCTACACGCTCTATACCTGAGAGAGCCAAGCCAAAACATTGAAAAACGAAAATTCAAATCTGGCATTTTCAATAGTATCAGATTTGTAATTAATATTATAATCGGTTATACCCAAATAAAGTTGACTCAAGGAAGAAATGCTTTCGCCGTGCCACCAATAACCTGACGACAGAGTGGGCAGTTTGCTAAGGCCGAAGTACAGCTGGAACAAGATGCGAGGTGGCCGCATGGCAAAAATATGACTTCGATTCGCTTGTCCAGACATACTTTACATTTATATCGTTCTTCAATTGCTTCCTCAAACTTGTCCTGTATGTCCACGTCCATTGCTTCTTCAAGACTGAAAAAAAAAACAACTGTTGACGCTGCACATTAAAAACAACATGTAAAACAACCGAGAATATGGAATGTTAAAAATTAAAATTGAAAAATTACAATAGTCCCAGAATCATTAGTATGACAAAATTCAACAAGGACTGAAGATGAAACCATACAAAATGAGCCAATTTATTCAAGCATAAGTTGTGAACATGTTTCTAATGGTAATCTTGCCTTTTCAGCAACTAGCCTAAAAGGTTTTTTTGTAACTGGTTCATAGGCATCAACTATTGATTTTTTAATATAATTTATTAAGTCAATTTTAATTAGATTTGCGTATAGAGCATTGAGTGAGTAGTCTCCCAAATCCCTAAATAAAGAAATATTATTATTTTTCTTAAGATTAACTTCGATTGCCACACGTAAAATTTGTGTAATTGCCAAATCATTGCTAATGAAGAAGGTGTTTCCAAAAAAAAATTTCATGGCTGGAGTTTTAAAAAATATGGCTGCTCAGAACAGGATACAAGAATAATGAACTTTTTATATTTGAATTTAATGCCTTGGTAATATCGTTTTTATGCTATTACAGGCATTTTTTTTTAAACTTTGATGGGTTTGACCCACATAGTAATTACCACCGTCACATGGTATTTGATAAACCCCTCTTTAGCGAGTAATTGGGGTTCTTATCTTTACCAGAGTTTAGGAGATTCATGATTTTTAAAATACTAATAAAGACTGCATATATATTACATTCTGTGCAAATTATTTTTTTTAATTCCTAGTAATTTATGGAATGTTCGGAAGGTAGATTATATCTAAAAGTTTATTAGGAGCTTAGCGTGATAAAGGGTCTTTGACTTTAAGAACGTCTTTTCATCCTGTGGCTAATTGTATTACTAATAAAAGTGATAGGACAACCATTTCGAAAAACAATATCTCTCATAAAATTTAATTTTTTTTATAAGAAATTTTTTTATAATAATTTGATTTTTTGTTTTTATAAAAAAAATTCCATAAGAAATAACAATACTTCTTTTAACATGTCAGGGATAATTAAATTTAAAATGAAGATATCTATGTCTTTTATGGACTTTCTGTAAATAGTAAAATCTGAATTTGTCACTGCTATGGATAATTAACACATCTAAAAACAGTATTTTATTTACATTTTCAATTTCTAAAGTGAACTCTAAATTTCTATCATATGTATTAAGGTGGTCTAAAAAGCCCCATGTTCGTCTTCACCATAATCGAATATTAGTTACCGCACATGATAAGAGGCTAGTTATAAGCACTTATCCCTTCTTTTTCTCCTTTTTGCTTCTTACTTCTATTTTTTCACCAGTGGCACTTATTAGTCATTACGTCATTGATAAGCTAAGTAACAGATGGGTTAATATTTTGTGACTTTTTCGTACTATCAAAATTTGAACAAAAGCACTATTTCTAAATCTTTAACGCTCTAAGAACGGAGATGGTTCCACGGATTTCAGCGAACTGACAATATTTACAGCAATATAAATTGAACGTTGTTAGTACTATTTTTAGTCTAAATTCCTGCTATGGGTTGGGGGACCCTTCCTGGTTTCGATAAAATATATTTTTGGATAATACAGAGTAGATTTAACTGATTTTCAATTAAGCAAGGCTTTCTTCATACCTTCTTCTCGGAGAGACGACATTTGATATGACAGGAGGTTCACCAGGTGGAATCTCATTTCGCTCTGGAGCGGGAGTCCCATACCACGGGGGAGAGACGTCCTCACCAATTTCGGCATTGGAACGAGGATAGGCTGAAATGGCGGGTTCTTCTGGCAGCTGCTGCAAATTGGTGGGTTCTGAAGCTTCTTGCTCTTGGAGTGCCGATTCTCCAAGCTCTTGGAGAATTTCCGAGACATCGCGAGACAAACTCGTTTCTGTTCCACTAAAAGGGGAAAAAGCAAATGAAATAGGCGAGATCAAACTCTGGTACTTGTATGATATACCCCCTACCTAATATTCTTCAAATATGTTTCTCTGACATTCAATCCTAAGGAAATATACCAAAGTAAGATAAAAATATAATACTTTAGAAACAAATTTGGGATATATATTTGCACATTAGGGAGGGAGGGGGGTAAAGTTTAGCGGGTCTGCATGCCTGATGTGTTAGGTACAACCATTTTGCATATTATGTAGTAAGAAATTTTTTCTAACTTCACACTATGCAAATAATTTAACCCACCCTCCCCCCACCCTAATCTGCAAAAATGAAGCCCAAATTAAATGTTGTCCATCTATTCTGTCACTTCTCTTTGTCTTGTCTTACGCTAAGCTGTGAAAATAACAAAAAACTGTGAATTCAGTGAATTTTATTCAACAACCAACCTTGAACTTCGTATTTTTACAGCTTGATGTCAATATTAACATATCCAGTGACAAGATAAACGATACTTTCAGCCAAAATATGAGCTATAAAGATTGAGATGCTTGGTAGGCAGACTAACAGTTACTAAAATTTAAAGAAGATTCAAATCCACCCTCGGTTAAATTCTGAACTAAAAAGTCAGATGATATATATATATATATATATATATATATATATATATATATATATATATATATATATATATATATATATATATATATATATATATATATATATATATATACATATATATATATATATATATATATATATATATATATATATATATATATATATATATGTGTCTAAAAATAATTATTAATTATATTTTGACACATTTTGCGAATGACTAGAGGTGAATTTTCAAATCACCTGTTGAAGGTTGATGAACTTGCCATACACAAATTACAAATTACTAAGCTATTTGGGGTTCATACAGTGAGAGTTCGAGACGAGGTCTTTGACACTCTAAGCCTCCCCGATTTTCACTAAAAATGACCTTTAAGGTTCTTTTCTTATCTTGGTGAATAAGATTCCAAGACGAATTGTGCACAACATTGGCCCAAAACGGAAGCATTCTAAGTAAATAATTCACAAGAAATGTTTCATTTTTTCCAAAATTGGTATTTAAGAACTTTAGAGGCTATTGGCTGCAAATTCGAGACTAATTTTGCAATATAGAAACATAGAATCACTGTGGTCGCTCCTACCACGACTATTACTGCAATGAGTCTACTATTGACGGTCATTTGTGCATTAGCTAATTAGCCAATATTACTATTATCAATATATATATAAACTATTTCTAGTAAAACATAAACATATAACGTCGGTGTTACGCCTAAAGGTCGTATCTGACATTTTCACACTAATAAGGTAATTGCCAAGAAACTATGCTGAACTACTCATAAGGAGAGGATCAGTAGGGTAATGCAGATAAAGAAGATCGAATTATGATTAAACATATTTTGCCCTGCTGATACTTTCTTTCAATGTAACTGTGCTGAACTACTCATAAAGAGAGGATCAGTAGGGTAATGCAGATAAGGAGGATCAAATTGTGATTAAACATATTTTGCCCTGCTGATACTCTCTTTCAATATAACTCAGCAAACACTTTTGAAATTTTAAAACATATTTACTTCAACTTTGAGAAGGCTATAATATAGTCAGGGACCCAGCCAACAAAATTCTAACATCACAGGCTTCAAAGAAGGTTTGAGGTATTTATCAGGGGTAGAATTGGTTGCTGAAAACGAATATAAGCGCACAACGAAAATGTTGTGTGCCAGAGGAAATATCACCTAATTTGCATAATCGATGATGTCATCAACTATATTTTCTATTTTTTTCGACCTAAATGAGAGGTTTAAACTTAGAATGTGGAACAGAATAAGGTACCGATAGAGAAAAGAAAAATGATGAACATAATCAGATCTATTATCCTAACTGCATACTCTTAAAACATACCTAAGTGGTGACACCAGAAACCAACTTTCCTATATTTGCATTAGAATTACGTTCAAAGGGGGAGGATCAAAGCAATTGGGACTGCACAGGAAGGAGACAGCACCTTTGGAATAAAGACACCACTTGGAATAAATTAAAGTGCACAGATATTGAATCCTAGCCTCGACAGAATTATGTCCAAAATAAAAAATTAGCTGTAGAAATAGTATTTACAATTTCTGGCACAAGCACACAAAACATCACAAAATCGAGGAAGGCATTTACAGTTCACAAAATCATTTACAGTTCTTGGTGCACTTTTTGCTACACTCAAAAAAGAGTTGTAAATACCCCAACGGAAGCGAGGAAGCGCTCGAAACAACATCTTGTCCAGAATATCGCCATCCATAACTCAAAGGGCTTGGCAGGCATGGTCTTGTTGTCAATGACGCATTCCAGATTGCAAGCTGACAGTAAGAACGCTTACAATTTACAACGCTTTCAGCTCCTTCTTACGAGGGTACAAGTGTTCTCGTAAATCACAGAGGGAAAACTGATTAGGATTCCTTCTATGAACACTGATTATCAGCTTTCTTGAAACATCTTGGCTTCAGTGAAAACATACTGGCTTCAGTGAAGGTTTCATCTCTCAACTTCTGTATTGCACACTGAATCTCCACGTACAGACCGCTCTTCTTGCCGGACGCTAAAAATGTTTATTTTCCTTTGGAAAAATAGTAACTCGTTGTGTCACACCCGGACATACTGTGAATGAACGTCAGGGAGTTCAACATTTGCTTCTCTGTTCAGAATAGTACCATCCATAACTCAAAGAGCTTGGCAGACATGATCTTGCTGTCAATGATGCATTCCAGATTGCAAGCTGATAGTAAGAACGCTTAAAATTTACAACGCGTATAATTACAAGCATTGCCTCTGTAGGAGGAACCTGTTTCAGGTATCCCTTTCAACACGGCTTTGAGCAACGGCATGGCACAGATTTCGACGGTTTCATGTTCAGCTGGTGCCTTTTGGCGAACCAGTGACATGAAGTCGATAACAAAGGCTTTACGCTCATACAAGCAACGTTCCTCTTCGAAGTTCGATTTTCAGGCCATTCACTTAGGCCACTGGCCTCTCTCAGAAAGTCTAGCACGGTAGACCTAACACCGCATCGAAGCGCCAACGTAGAATCCCTGAGCTAGAAAATTAAACGAGCATATGAAACGAGTTCAAGCTCAAAATATTTTTACGTTGTTCAATCCATTGTTGGTGCTGAAATCTAATTAGCTGTTAGTGCTGGAGTCCTTCGTTGGCTTTAAAACATTCGATTATCAACAAAGTGATGACATTGATGTTGGAGCAATGAGACCGCATTGCTAGGTAGCACTCCCGTAAAATTTCCGCTAGCTGCATAAGTGTAGCACGAAGAGGATGTCCGATCGTGGAAAGATCTGGGTCACATCGGGGAGTTAGGGTGGGGGAGGGGTGAGAACAAAAATACTTAGTATTGCACAGAATATAGCTTTTCACAAAATGTCGATCGTTTGAAGAACTCGTAAATTCTTAATGCTTGCAAGTGCAAGTTAAGGTAAGGTAAATGTGAAAAGTAGAGTGGATAGATAATACACCCCTCTATTCTTGAAATCCCTCATTAGTGGAACTGGATCTGAAATTGTACTCGTGGCGGAATATTCTACCAGACATCTAAAAGGTAATGGTGTGTTCTTGTCAGAATCTTTAACCAAGACAAGGCTGGAAGTTCAGAACTATGCTAAAGCCAAGTTTGGCATGAAATCTGTGTGGTCCAGTGGTGGATAAATATTTCTCAAAACTGATGGAAAGACTATAAAGCTAAAAAGCACTAATGAAGTTGACACATTCCATGGTCTTCTAGCTACAAAAAGTGGATCCTCACATGATTAGCTTAGATTGCTGTGTATGTGTGTTTGTGACAATCTCTTCTAATCCTCTTGCCATAATGCGGTTCAGGTGTTTTTCTTTATATGTTTTTAGGCTTACTTCATGAGTTTTTCTGATTTTTCGTTTCTGATGGGCTCCTCAATGCTCGATTCAGTTGTGTTTGATAAACCAAGTTGTGATGCTAGAAGTGATATAGAAACTGCGGATCCTATTCTTGAATGTCTAACTAACTAAGTCCAGCTGTAAATATTATACTACTTATGATTTTTGTGATAATGTTCTGCCCTCTCTTGGTTCTAGTAGTGCTTTTAACCTATTTTGCGTAAATATTCGAGATCTAAGAGATAAATGGGAACCACTGTTGTCTTTCCTGTGTGCTAATGAATGTTGCCCATTTGATGTAATGGGACTAACTGAAACATGGCTTTCAGAAAGTAATGATCTTGCAGAATATGACCTATCTGGCTACACTGCTATTCATATCTCAAGAATGCTAACAAAGTGTTCAGGGGGAGTTTCATTGTTTATTAAATCAATGCATCAGTTTGTCAGAAGGCCTGACCTTGAAGGTCTTTTTTCATCAATATCTAATAGTAGAATGGTTTACTCTTTTGATTATTGATATAATTAACCCGATGATAAAGTGTGAGACACTATGTTTATTTTATAAGCCCCCTCCTTTCTCTACACACCTGTTTCGGGAACTATTTAATGAGCTTTCTCAGGTAGGGAATTCTCCCAAAAAATGTGGGTGTATTATTGGTGACTTGAACCGTAATTTGTTAAAAATTGGAGCAGACAAAGAATCATACCATTTATTTGATATATTATCTTCATCAGGACTTCTGCCAACTATATTATATCCCTTCGCACGTTGACCCTGTTAGAAATTCAGCTACCCTTATAAGACAACATTTGCATTTCTTTTTCTTCTAGTTAAAAATTCTCCTCTGGAATTATTTTTTCTGATCTTTCTGATCATTTTCCCATTTGTCTTTCTATACCAATATCTAGAGTAAAAGCAGTCTGTGGATGAGCATGGTGAGTCCCTATTTATACATTACGGTGATACAAATATCTCTAAGTTAATCTCGTGCCTTCAGGTAAATTATTGGTCGAAGGTACTTAGTGATAAAGATGTTAATATTGCTAGCAAAATTTTCACTAAGCGTATGGAACTATTGGTGGATAAGAATTTCCCAGTACAAAAAGGCGAAAATGTCTGACCCCAAAGTGCCCGTAGATGACAGTAAATCTAGTTAGGTGCACATATAAGAAAGCGTCGATATTTAGAAATGCATGAAATAGTAAGTGCCCTGATGATTTAGCAAAGTATAAGTCATATAAAATGTCCTCACGTCTGCCGTAAAAACTGCAAAAAATATATATTGCAAATGGGATTGATGAATGCAAAGATAACTTATGCAAGGTCTGGTCAGGCCTTAATGAAGTACTTTCCCGCAGAAAGTCACATCGATCTCCATCTCATTACAAAAACACAGACACCTCACCCATCAATAATGAATCAGCAGCGAGCAAATTCAACACCTACTTCACTACCTTGCCTTCAGTACATTCCTGGTTACCAGGTCGTAAGTAACACCCCCATTGCCAGGATTTTTTTTCTCACTCCTTGTTGTGAAATAGAAATTCAAAAAGTTATTTCCTTCTTCCTAATTCTTGCTCAGTTGATCATTTTGGCTTAAGTACTAATGTTGTTAAAAAGATATCAAAGTTTATCTCTATTCTAGTTGCACATCTCACAAATCTGTCTTTCTCCTAAGGTGCATTTTCTGATATATTTAAAGTAGCTAAAGTCATCCCACTGCATAAGCATGGAGATGTATATGTTATATCTAACTATAGACCTATTTCTATCCTTCCTGTTTTTTCGAAGATCCCGGAAAAAGTTATTCATAAGAAACTTTCTTCTTTCCTATTTAGCATCAACACTACTGAAAGAAAGCCTTTAATAACTTCTCACCAGTATGGTTTCCGGTCAACCTTTTCTACTTCGCAAGTATTGAATGTTGCCACTGAATTTGTGCGTACTAATCTGGATAAAGGAGTGTGTGTACTTGACTTATTTTTAGATTTTTCAAAGGCTTTTGATATGGTTGACCATTCTCTATTGGCATCTAAATTGACTCGTTTTAGAGTGCATGACGTTCCCCTTAATTGGTTCAAATCTCATCTTTCAGGAAGATACCAGTATGTGTCCATTAATACTACATGTTCTCCACCTTTACCAGTTTTTAAGGGAGTTCCCCGAGGCTCAGTGTTAGGTCCCCTTTTATTTCTTATTTATATTGATGATCTATTGGATGGTCTTGATTCTTTTATTCACCCTGTATTATTCGCTGATAACAGTAACTTCTTCATTGTAGACTCCGACATTAGTTTGGCAGTCCGGAAAGCTCAGAATCTTCTTGATAATATAAAAAATGGTGTGTGTTTAATGGCATGGTGCTTAACAGTAAAAAAAAGTGCAGTTATGAGGTTTAAAATGCCATATCGTATGTTGGAGCCCAGCGATATGATCCATTTATTTTATGGTGAGGATGAAATCCCCCGGGTTACTACAGTTAAGTTCCTAGGAGTGTTCATCGATTCTTTTTTGACATTTAAAACCCATATAGCATACATGCGTTCATTCCTTTAAGGCAAACTTCAATACTAAACCGTGCCAACTCAGTCTTATCATCTGATATTAAGCTGCTTAATGTTTATTTTGCTTTTCTATTTCTTTACCTTTCTTATTGCTGCTCAGTTTGGGGAAATACCAACAAATCTGCACTTCACTCTCTTCAGAGAGCCCAGAACAGAGCATTAATGGCTGCTTTTCGCCTTCCTCGTCTATACCCTTCTACCGACCTTTGTGCAGATACACGCCTTGAAACACTTGATACCATTATTGCCAAAAATAACCTTCGCCTTGCCTTTACAGGTTTCAATGGTCTTTTACCTGAAGTTCTCCAGCGGTACTTTCTCAGGTCATCATCATCAAGTAGATACCCTTTATCGCTACATAGTCTTTCTCGAAAGTTATCTGCTCCAAAGTGTTCATCCACAGCTGCTAAGAAATTCCCAATTCACTATTCTATTTCTTTATGGAATTTAATGCCATCCGATATGCCTCTTCATCTTATACTGCGGGCTATTTACCGACGTTTTTTCCATTAATGGAATTAATGTAACACGTCATTTGAATTTAATTTTATTATGTCCTTGTTATGTGTATTTGTTTATCTATCCTTGATATAGTGTGTTAAGTGTAATGGATCTCCCAACAAGTTAAATTCATGGGATCTTGTTTTTACATGGTATATTATGTGCTGTATAGTTTATTTAGTATTTAATAAATAAATGAATGAAATGAAATGAAAAATGGTTAAAAACTCCCCAGAATAAAATTATTTACCAAATCTTATGTTTTTCCTATTTCTGAAGATACAACCTTTTTGCCAATAGTGCAAGGAATTTTGAACGCGCTACCATATATTCGTTTTCAGTGCCTGTTTCTGCCCTGGATTCCCAATTCAGACCTTCTTTAGCTCGTTGAAGCCTGGTAACTATTTTCTAGCGACCTTTCTTAATCGTGGGTCCTTAACTATTACTGGCGGTTTTATTGCTGCTAATCGCTCTAAATTACCTAGCAAAATAAATTGATCTATTACGAATAAATAAACAATTTCTATTCAGAAAGTCTTTAAAGAACATAAATAAACGATGGAGGTTTTGGATATATGTGGAAATGTATTTGCCAAATACATTGCGGTAACTGGGTGTATAAATTGTATAGTTCCTTGTTCTTACCGACAGTTACATTCCATGACTAAGATGAACATAAACTACGAGAAATAAGCGTGATGTTGTTGCCCCTTATACTTGTTGCTGCCCATACAAGTGACAGTTTAGCCTTTTGGATAGAATATCATTTTTGCTTTAGAGAAAAATAAAATCAATTTTTCGAATATAATTTTTCATTTATCGTAATATTTAAATTTCATTCTGTCCTAACTTCCGGGAACTCTTAGAAATTAGTATATTTGCAGCAATCAACTTAGTCTACTTTGTAGGCTAATCCATTTTCATCTATGATGTCTTCATTTGAAATACATTCCTCGACTTATTTAGAAAACCAGTCAGCTAAATCAAACTTTCAATTTCAGCAAATGACTTGTTTATTTTCAGTAAAACACAAATGATACTTTTTACTTTCAGAGTCTACACGAAGATCCCACTTATTTTTAGAGAAATTTATCCACAAAAAAAAACACTTTTGATACATCATTTAACTTCATTATTTAGTAACATCTTATTTTAGTCACTATTTTCTTTCTTTAAATCCTTTCCTATCAAATGCATAGAAAAACAACTGGCAGGACAAAATTTTTAATTTACGCCACTGAATAGGAGTTCCTTTTTTGTCTTCCTTTTTTACTGTGAAATAAATCACATTAGAAAGTTTTGCAAAAAAGAAAAAAAAAATCCAGATCTAACACTTGCAACATCAAAACTACAGAGTTTACGAATATCCAAACATTGATTCTCCAATGCTAATTTATTGAATTTATCATAACTGGAACCATTTCTGGCAATAGTAGCCTCCATTAACTGACAGATTTATGAGCATAGAAATTTGATCATAGAGCAGAAGTAACAGTAGAATTCCAACACCTGGGTATCATCTTCAATACCCTTTTCTTTTCTGAACAGGTGGACTAACATCCTCAATTATTCCACGATTAGGGATGATTTGTTGCAATCTAATTTATTTACTGTTGGGCAAGCGGTATATATATATATATATATATATATATATATATATATATATATATATATATATATATATATATATATATATATATATATATATATATATATATATATATATATATATCAGTATATATATATATATATATATATATATATATATATATATATATATATATATATATATATATATATATATATATATATATATATATATATATATATATATATATATATATATC